>NW_017297596.1:165653-174181 GCF_001594075.2 Trachymyrmex cornetzi
CACCCCCCCCCTTGCCGCCACTTGGGTTAAAACCGGCCTAGCTATACTACTTAAGCGTATTCAGGTCAAAGCTAGATCTTTTTTGCCTAAATAATTTCCGGTTGTCTAATGGCTTTGGACGCTCGTATGGAATACAAGAGATCCAGGTTCAAGTCCTGGCCGAGATAATATTGTTCGCAATAAATTTATTTAAGATTTTCAGCACATTGTCAATTTAATTTAACTTGTGATATTATTGCAGTAGTTTAATTGCGTTAGATAAAGTCCGGAAAAATTTCGGCGCGCAGTTTGAATAACTACAAAAAGATGATATATATGCATGTACATATATAGGATATAGATAATTCACTGGGAATTATTTTGGGCAAAAAGGATCTAGCTTTGACCGTCATAGGCCTGAATACGCTTATACTTCGTGTTTAATTCTTTTCGGTCCGAATAAAAAAATATTATTGATAATATAAACTTCAACCTATCAGAAACTGTGTATTCCAGAGTACACAGATTCTGATAAGTTGAAATTCTTATTCTCTGTTCTCTGTCCTTTATTCCAATGATTGTGAAGAAATCCTTAGAAGAGCCTTATATCCATAGAGTGTTTAGAAATGAATATTAATTCACTAGAAATTCAATTTCAAAAAATGAGCGTATGCTACACACTGGATTTTATCAGTGAAATAAAATATATGTTACATAGAAATAAAAGATATGTTATATACACAATTTTTAATAAGATGTTTAGAGTGCAATTGCAATACTAACACACTTAATACAATGTATAAACGTTTCGGCCTTTAATTAGGCCATCTTCAGTATAAAATTATGTTTTTCAAGTATAAAATTATGTGTTATTACAATTATGTGTTATCACTAGAAATTTATAATTCACATTACGTATATTCTGGACTTTCAATACTCACAGTGAATAACAAAATGAAACCCTAATGTATTCCCAGTAAACACAATGTTACATGTACGTTACATGTAAGGTCGGAATCGAACTATGCATTGAAGCTTGAGATTAAACATTAAAAGATTGAAATTTTACCAATGAGGACAAAAAAATGTTGGCTCCTTTTGTTCTAATTGGTCAAACTTCAATCTTTCAATCTTCAATCTCATTCTTCAATCCGTAGTCTAATTCCGGCCTAACATTGGTTTACTGGATAAATCTTATAAAATATTAATCATGCTACTTACTTTCGGCATACCATATCAAATAGGGGTGATCCCGATTGACCACGGCTCGATTGGACACCACTAATCACAGCGACCGGTGCTTAGGGGCTTTGTAGTCTCAAGCGCTGTGAGTGGCTTGTGTCCAATTGAGCCGTGTCCAACTGGGTGCCACTCATGTTGTATCGTTTGCCATATAATTATGTGGCGTCTTCAGACTATATGTTCCATCTGGATTCTGGATTAGTACTGCATGGCAATCCAAACTTCGGCGTGATGAACACCGATAAGTAATCTGCTTAGATCGCTTATCAGCATGATAAGCATATCCATCGTATACGAAGATGAACGTGCCGTTACGTTTACCCGGCACTGTCTCCATAATTAACCCTTACCGTCTAATATGGGTAACTAATGACCAAACGATTCCTGATCGTGCAAGTTTCTCTTCTTCTTCTTCTGTTTTCCCTTGATTCGTTTTCTGTCTCAAATATAGAGACACAGTACCAAGCAAAAATAACGGACCTAGTTGATCCTATGAATAACCTCCTCGAGGAACAGAGATGATATAATATATATCTCTTCTTAGAAATTAACTTGGAGCTCTTAACACTGCTTTGCAAGTTTCTCGCTAGCTCAGTCCACCCGGCACTTGTTTATTGCCGCGTAACAAAGTTTGTGATGGGAGGGACCTGCACGCGGTGGCGCGACCATAGTGGAAGGGATAACATGGTGTGTGCAGTTTGCAAGCATCTCTCTCTGAATCTCCGACCTCTCTGTTTATGAATGGCTGCGTTCAGCAGTAAAAGCAGCTTTGCAACTGTTGTAAAATTCTTCAATATGATTGGTCTTGCCCTTAGTTCCTCATTGAATCTAAATGTATAAACCAATCATATTCAACAATTTTACAACAGTTGCAAAACTACTTTCTCTGTTGAACGCAGCCAATGTCTGTGAATGTCGGTAAGAGTCTAAGGGCCGGTTGTTCCACCTCTTGGTAAATTTTACCTGTGAAGTAAATCTGGTAATCCGTGTATGGGACTGGGTAATCTTGCTACTTACCTAACAGGTAAAATTTACCAAAAAGTGGAACAACCGTACCTAAGGAGCTCCGCACAATAAAAGCAACAGGAACAGACTATGTGCGGAGCCCCTTACAGATTATGGCATAATGGCCGCAACACAGACTTTCAAGCCTATCGCACATGAAATGCATAACGGAGCATAAACATGACAGTTATTGTTAGTTGGCTCCGTCGTAGGACGGAGCGAACGTGCCACCTCACCCATTAAAGTATATGCCACTTAACCAACACTGCTATCCAACCAAACCGCCCCGAGAAAGGGCGATGGAAAAATCCAGCAGCGCCTGCATGGCGTTTCTGCAGGAATGATCAGTTCTGCCTGCGTCCTCGAGGCGCCTCGCGCCCACGGGGAACCACGGGGAGGCCCACTCATTTGCGCCTCGTCCATAGACGCACGCCCTGACCCTGTAATAAAGCGTGTGTTAGTTTTGTTTCCCTAAACTGTTCGTTGTGGTGTGCGTTTCGCCGTGACGAGTTACGGCTGCTTCGTTAGGGTACTCCTGCGACAAAGGGCTGGCCTTCTCCAACGGAGCCCTCACACCGTACCTCCAGAGCATCAGCCCTTTGGTGAACAGTTCCAGAATCTAGTCCTCTCTTTGAGGTTGCTTTAGCCATAATGTTTCTTTAGAAAAGTCGACAAGTATTTGGAATGCTTCGGCGTTTGATACTAAGAATTGTATCGCCTCAGGCATTTTCCACTCGTTATTAGGAATTATATCCCTTAGAGCAATTCTCTGAGCCTCGAATTCAGGGCACTCTAGGATGAGATGCCAAACTGTATCCTCTTTAGCTCCACATTTACATGAGCTATTCTCAATAAGCCCTAGTTGTGAGAGTTTCGCGTGGAAGTTACCATGTCCAGTTAGAATTTGTGTGGACCAATAGTTGGGTTGAACCCATTTGAGCTTAAGCCTTTCTTGTATATTACTAAAGAAGATGTACGTTACCCGACCCTTTGTCGAAGTTTCCCACCTAGTTTGCCATACCTTTACTATTTCTTGCCTTATTACTTTCTTTACGTCTTCCGTGTTTCCCGGGATCACGGCTCCGCCTACTTCTGCATCTCTGCCCTTTCTTACCTCGTAACGGACTCTACGTTCGTCTAAGAGTAGGTCGATGGGAGTTTGTCCTGATACCACGCAGAGTGACTTCCACGATGCTGTGCGGTATGCGCTTGTACATGCTATAATCACTGTACGCTGCACAGCTCTAAGAACTTTCTTATCCTTTTCAGTACACAGATCGGTCTACCCCGCTACCGCATATGCAACCACTGGGGTGAACACTCCCCGGTAGATTGTAGAGAGTGTTCTGAATTTGAGACCACATTGGGATCTTTCCAATTTGCCAAGTTTGTCAAAGAGTGATCCTACTTTACTTCTCAAGTATTTACAATGTAACTTGACCCTCATACCTCTATCGAGGTGAATACCAAGGTACCTAACTGAGTCTTTGAACTTGATTTTTTACTCACCTATCCTAACAGTGGGTGGTCTACTTTTGAAGTCTATTCTTCTTTTCCTATTCTTTGGCCTCCTGTCCTGGCGCACTCCTCCCTGTCTATCGACTTGGACTCTTCTTAATTCCTCGCTTCTGAGCAAGATTGCCTCAGTCTTTCGCTCGGAAATTTGAAGTTTGGCCGACTTACACCATTCAACAATTTAGTCTACTAGTATCTGGCTTTCGACCTCGATCTCCCTTCGGGAGTTTCCACTTACCAAAATAACTAAGTCATCTGCGTATGCTACGAAGCGATCCCTAGCCTGCACCTCTAGCATCCTTAGCAGTTCATCGAACATCAGATTCCAGTAGATCGGCCCGAGCACCGAACCCTGCGGACAGCCTCTTGTTGCCTGCTTTGATACATTTGTATCACCTATTGAGATGCTTACTCGTCTATTATCGAAATAGCTTCGAAGAACTTCGAAGACATTCTTGGGACATTCTCTCAGTTTAAGACCTTGCAACATTAGGGGCCACCAGACGTTGTCAAAGGCACCCGAGATGTCGAAGAGCAATGCCACAGTGTACCTCCCTTCGGAGGCAGAGACCGCGCGCCGCAGCTCCACGACCGCGTCCTCCGTCGACCTGCCCAGCATAAATCCGAACTGTCGATCGGAGATCCTTCCCGGCGCCAATGCCGTGTCTGTTAGGCGCATTTTGAGAAGTTTCTCGAATAGTTTTCCTATTACAGGGAGGAGACATATTGGTCTATAAAATTTTGAGTCCTTCTCGTCCTTATCCTCGCCCTTCAGAAGGGCTCGTAGTGAGCCCTCCTTCCAGATCGTGGGAAAGATGCCCCACTGAAGGCATCCATTAAACACTCTTAGGAATTGTTCAGGGATTTCTCTTACCGATATTTTTAGAACTTTAACTTCTATGAGGTCCATGCCTGGAGCTTTATCATTGTCAAATGTTTTGGCCGCTGTGGCCAATTCCTTCCTTGTAAAGAGGGCATCTGCCGTGTCTGGCGCTGTTTTTGATAGGCTTCTTATTTCACTTTGTATTTGCGTATCTTCGTGACTTAAGTCATCTGGTACGTGTGTGTTCAGCAAGCATTGTGCTATTTCTTCTGCGGTCTTTGTAAAGTGCTCACCTCTTCTAAGTGTGCTTATGAGCTTTTCCATTCTTAGCTTATTCGCTTGTTGTTTGTATACAAAGCCCCATGGCTTCTCATTGCCACATTCTGTGACAAATTTTCTCCGGCTTTCGTATTTTGCCCTCCTTATTGTCCTGTTATATTGACGTAGGGATTCTTTGTATTCTTGCTTTAGAGCTCCAATTGTTTCGATTTCTGCTTTACTTCGATTTCTTGATCCTTTTAGTCCTTTAGTCATGTTTCTTTTACGGCTTGCTTTCTTTTTCTGCTTCGTAAGTTCTTCCGTCCACCACGGATTTGATCTCCTGAAAACTCTTTCCTTTGGCATCGATTTTTCTCATGCCTCTAAGATAATCTGCTGTAATTGTTCGGCCATCCTTTCTACTTCTTCCGCAGATTCCGGGCCGAGGGCCCCGAGTCTTGATCCAGATAGATCTTTCAGGCTCTCACAGAACTGCTTCCAATCGGCCCGTCGAGTGTCGAACCTACTGTTCGTAGCACTGCGGTCATTTGTCATCCTCGGTACCCTCAGCCCGATCTCCACGGAACTATGGTCGCTAATTATCCATTCTCGCCTCATCTTCCATGTGCCGATGAGTTGGCTTATTCGAGGGGACACCAGGGTCACATCTATGAAAGATGATCTCCTCCTCGTTTTGAAGGTGGACCCTTGATGGACTTCATTTATTACCTCAAAGCCAAACGCACGAATGAAGGTTTCAAACTTCCTTCCTCTTTCGTCAGTCTCATGAGAGCCCCAAAGCGACGATCGTGCGTTGGCATCTATCGCCACTATAAGTCTCTCACCCCTCAGGGAATGAAACACCTTCTCGAGGTGCCTGAGGTGGCCCTCAATTTCGTCACTGTACTGAAAATAGCATGACACGACGTATATTGATAGGCCGAGAACCTGCACTTCCACACACACACAGTGGGTCGTGCTGAGCTGTGAGACAAATATCATTTGCAGACAGGGGTTGCTGATCGCTACCAACGCCCATGGGCGTCCCGAGCGCACTGCAGCAACTTTCATCCCTGTTCCTAACCCGTAGAAGGTGTGACTCTTACCTTGCTTCGTGACATATGGTTCCTATAATAACAGGATGTCAAGTCGCTTTTTGGCGACGAGCTGACGCACCTCACCTGTTACTACAGCTGACCGCCCCACATTCAGCTGCAGTATCCTAACTCCTACTAGCTTCGAGCTGGAAGCTTGTGCCGCCTGGGTATCATATCCCTGTGCATCGCATCTTTGTAGGACTACGTGGACTTCACGATGGTATATTTTGTTTGTTCTTGTCGTTTGCTCTTTTCGTTGGTGTGCATATTGCTTCACCAATTGCAGATTATCACATCGTTCCAGGGCTATTTTGACAGCGAAAAAATTGCTAACTGTCTTTATTGGCTCCCTTCGGGTATCACATTTTTCTATGACTACCCTTGCCTCTTTTAGGCTTGTCGTTCTCTTCTTTGTTAAAGCTACCTTTATAGCTTGCAGAGTTTTTGCTGTTGTTACGACCTAACTAGATCGAACCTGAAATCTTCGTCAGCATTTTTGCAGACGTGCAAGTAATCGTTGCAAAATTAAGTCACCTACTTTGTAGCACAAAGGAGGTGACACACAAAGCAATTTTTGTTAATCACGCATAAATTCGGTCTACTTAAGAAAGATAAAAAGGTAAGCCTCGAAGATCTCGGGGCCGTTCCGAAAAGTGAAGTGAGAGTGCGCGTACTGTGAGAGTCTCCATCTAATCTCTAAACCTCAACATATTGTACAGTACGTAGACGTGTAAGTGAATAATAAAAGCTCTTTGTACAACTCGAACGCTGGCCTATAATTATTGGAGGACATCGAGCCTTCATACACCGACACCGCACGTCCAAACTGTGGTTCTGCAACGCCCTGAGCGGCACGTAGTGTCTTGAAGATACTGCAGGTAACTGGCTGACCCGTAAATTCTACAAACGGTGCCCTGAGCGGCACCCTTGCACCCGGAGCGGTACAACATTTGGTGGCAGCGGTGGGATCCAGCCTTACCATCCCGGAATTCACCAAGGACAACGCACGTCGGAACTCAGCAGAGCAGACTACGCACAACGTCAACCGGAGGAAGCAGTAACGACCTGACCAACCTCAACAACGGTGACAGCGAGCTGACCATGCAGACCTGGCAGCCGAGTAAACTACAAGCGCTAATCGTTCTTCTAATGTAAGTCGAAAATATTTTTTGTTAAACCGCGTGAATGTCGGACAAAACCGAAAATCTCTCACCGAACGCATCGTGGTTATTGAGTCCCCAAGCGCAACACGCGATAGCTCGAATTAACTCACCTTTTGTAATTAACGGAACGGACCGCGAGGATCGCAATCGCGAAAATCGTGAAGAAATTGTAAACCGCGACGATAGTGATAATCGAGAAGACCGTATTGAATTGTATTTAGACGACGAGCAGGACTCGCGAGAAAATAACATAGTCGTTAGTTCCGACTCGGAAGACAACAACGACAACCCTACGCTTAGTGACGACACTACAGACGATAGGCAAGATAGATTAAACTATAGCAGAACTCCTAGTAGAGTCACACTCAGACGGGAATACTCCCTTACATCATATGACAGTAGCATTTTTGATCCTGAGGAAAACTACGGAAATAACATGGTCGTAGAAATGCAGCGTACTCCGCCTAGTGAAAAGCGGCAAGCACCGGCCGTACCGACAGGAAATTCAGCACAAGCTATTATGGAACCGCAGTTACAAACCGGAAACAATCACAATGGCTCGCAATCAGATCTTTTACATGACATAATGTCAGGAATTAGAGAACTTCGGGACGAAATGAAAGCCATACATCGAAGAATTAATAAATTAGAGGATCAGCAGAATACATCGCACGCGACACATACGCGGAATGATTATCGCTTGGATAGTATATACGGACGCACGACCGAGGATATACGAAACCAGCGCACACATATTAATGAATATGTAAAACTTAAGGAAGCGCGAGCAATGATTCCTGAATTTGACGGAAATTCACAAGCGAAATTAAAGGAATTTTTAAGCGCGTGTTCGTATGCAATAAAACACATTAATCCGATCGACGAGAAAACGCTATTAGACGCTATATTATGCACCAAGCTAAAGGGCAAAGCTATAACAGATTTCGAGATTCGAGACATATACGATTTTCAACAATTGAAATCTGAACTAAAAATATGCTATCTCAGCAAGAGAAGCACGACTCATTTACAAATCGAGTTCAATACCATTAAACAAAAGTCAAGTGAAAACGCTCGACAATACGGCTTAAGAGTCGACAATTTATCAATGGAACTATATGAGTCCATGATCGAAGGACAAGGGCACAACAGCGAACAAAAACGCGTAATTCTAGATACCCTTCAAAAACAGGCTCTCCAGAATTTTCAAATAGGACTGAGAGAGGATATTAAATTACTTGTGAGATCCCAACATTACTCTACACTGCAAGAGGCAATAGCAGGGGCAAGCGCAGAAGAAAAGATTAAGGGACAATTTAGTAATAACCCTCGATATACTAATTCGCCGAATCAACAGAGAAGGTCATATTGTCACAAGTGTGGAAAAATAGGACATACTGGTCAAGAATGCCGAACCAGCAGATATGCTGACCGACATTCGTTACC
>NW_017297596.1:175407-175710 GCF_001594075.2 Trachymyrmex cornetzi
CCTAAAAAAGCCGACGTAGCAGGAAAACCTAAATTGCGCATAGTCATCGATTTCAGAAAATTAAACGATTTGACCATAGGCGATTCTTTTCCTCTGTCTAATATAACAGACATATTGGACCAGCTAGGAAACGCTAAATATTTTACCACACTAGACCTAGCGTCTGGTTACCATCAAATCCCCATGGCTGAATCGGATAAGGACAAAACTGCATTTTCAACCGCGTATGGGCATTACGAGTTCAATAGGATGCCCTTCGGACTTAAAAACGCGCCTGCTACTTTTCAGAGATTGATGAATTCG
>NW_017297596.1:180342-183796 GCF_001594075.2 Trachymyrmex cornetzi
CACTGTCTTCGCGGGCTGTATTTGTTCATCGCACCTCTCCAGGACTATCCTAACACTTCGACACTTTCTAATTTTTGCTACTCTCCTTTCCTTGGTATTCATTCTTTGCCATGTTTTGTTATTATTATCTTCCATATGATTTTTTATTTTATCTTGGCAGATAGAAGAAGTCGAATGACGTATCCACTTATACGCCACTAAGTCTGACTATTCCAGGGGGGCGACAGGTACCCTGGAAGCGTCGTTCGAGACTGCTCGATTTTATGTTCTGCAGTCGTGCAGACTCTAAGCACGACTTCCTATACCTTGGCCTTTGAACGAGCGCCATTCTTTGGAAATGCTTACCATTAAGCCGTTCAGCCATCGATGTCTGATGAGCTGAAAATAAATTCCGTGCGTTGGGCGCACTGGTTCCGTCGCAGCCCGAAGTCGGGCCACGAAGGCCCCAGTGCTAACCCTCCGCCTATCGCCAATGTTCATCCCCTAGAGGATAAGGCAGCGACGACAGGCCCTCTCGCACGGTTGCACCATATTAGTTGCGGTCGCCATATAAGAGTCATTTGTCGCGACTCGTGGCTATGCAGTGTTAAATGGCCTCCTTTTGAGTAGTCGACGCCGATCCTGGTCCCGAAGGATCCCAGCAAGGGGATCAGAGCGCCAGGAGGGTCGGCAGGCTCAGGATGCCTTGTAAATACCGTCAATTCCATTCGTCGCCGCAACGATGTTCAGCCGTCCAAAGACGTTTCCGGTAGCATCTCTTGGAGGTAATCGTGCGACTTGGAGATGAGAGGCTGTGTATTGCGCGTCATCATCCCTGCTATGACTCTTTAGCTGTTTGTACGCTCGAGCAATCGGAGGTTGTGGCCTCGGTCTGCTCCTAGCGTTCCAGCGTTCACATGCTCGAGTGACCGGAGGCCGTAGCCTCGGACTGCTCCTAGCTCTTAGGCGTTTGTGTGCTCTAGCGATCGGAGGCTGTTGCCTCGGTCTGCTCCTAGAATATGTAAGATATCTATATATGTTCTGGATCACTTGGTGGCAGGCGGGCGACGGAGACCGGGGGAAAAGTGGGTGAGGGGGAGGGAGGGTGAGCAGTGCGGGGCGAACCTACGGTTCGCCTCCCACCACTGCTCACACTCCCCCTCATCCCACTTTTCCTCTGGTCCCCGTCGCCCGCCTGCCACCAAATGATCCAGAATATAATGCCCCGTCTCCACTTGCCACCAAGTGATCTAGAAGCTGCACGCATCATACAACGCTTACACGTCACCCCCACACCCACTTACCACATGATGATCCAGAATATATAATGTTTTTGTGTATCATGTGTGATCGAGGAGTGATCGGAAAGGTTGGACCAATCAGCGAGCTCGATTGGTCCCACTTTTTCACCCGTCGCCCAGCCTCCCACCACCATCACTCCCTCTTATCCACTTTTCCCTAACAATAAATCACCGAAGGCGCATGCTGCACGCATGTAAGCTTACGTAAGATTGTTACTTTTTTACTACGAGCCACGTTTTCCCCTGTAAGCGAGGGGTGAGCGCTGCGGAAGCGAATCAATCAGTGAGTTCGAGTCGCCTCCCACCACCGTCACTCTTTAGTCTATTTGTTTGGAATAACGTGGAGACGCGTGCCGCATGATTGAAAACTTATACAAGACTGTCACTTTTTATGAGGAGAGTCACGTTCGTGGCGTCTGGCGGTCGCGCACGTTCCCCTCTCCCCTCCTGTGATTTATGATGCAAGCTTTCACAGTTATAAATAGGATATTTATAACAGAAAAAAGAAGCAATATCGATTAATGTGCTTTTTATTTTAATATTCTTACAAATCTATTGAAAACTGATTTCATCATCGTATCCCACGATTTATAATGCAAGCTTTCACAGTTATACATAGGGTATTTGTGTAACATAAAAAAGAAGCAATATTGACTAATATGTTTTTTTATTTTGATATTTTACAAATCTCTGTTTATTTGCAAAAGCATATGCATACATAGGATATACATAACAGAAAGAATACAAATTATAAATTAAATAAAGAAGTATCGAATTGTACATATATAATATGTTATTGTATTTTGTTCTGTTCCCGTTCCCACCAATTAAATAATTTTAATACATTCTGTAATGCGCAACGTTTTACGTGTCTTCCACATCGAAATGTGTTATCAGAATCGAGATTTTCGAGAGATTTAATATTTTCATACTGTGTATCAATGGATTCGATCACAACGTCGTCGTTGTTTATAATATCATTTAACCACTTGCGTTTTTCCAAGCCCTTCACAAATATGATTGTTGAAGTGTCTCCTATTACTGCTTTCGAGATTAATTGTCTCACCATACGGTACGGTACCATTCCATCGTTCCATTGTAATCCATGATGATTTATCATTAACCATGTAGCATGCCTCTTATCAGATTTGGTTAAGAAACGCCATGGCATGGGACTTGTGAAGATGTAATATGTAAGAATGTTTCCATTCTTTAATATGGCTACTTCCTTAACGACGAATTGTTTTTCAATAATAAATCCTGTAAAAGGAGAAAAAAGTATACATTACTATAAATATGATGAGTTTAAAAAATAGAGAAAAAAATGAAATAATACAATAAGAAAATAATACAATACCTTGTAAATCGACAAACGTTGGGACCATAGTGATGAACGAGATGTATCCGTTTTAATATGAATAGAAAGAAATAATGAAGCCGTTTGATTTATGTATATTCTTTTATATAATTTTTCTTCGTTGAGAATGCGATATCAATTTTATCTCGTTTGGTGTACGAGATGTATCACATATAGAGGCAAGCGTGAGATAGATTCCAACGTTGTGTATAAGTGTTAGTGAGAATAATATGTAGATTAATAAGTTATGTAATATATTGTTGTATAAGTATTAGTGACAATAATACATAGATTAATATGGTATATAATATATTGTTGTGTAACTTTCTTCTCTCTTACAGTTAATAAACGTTACTCACTTCATGTATTAATTCAGGTATTTTCTTCAAATCGTCAGCTAAATAATCTAGAAGTCGATTCACTGTTTGTTGTTAGCGATCTAAAGGGCAAAATGTTAAAAATTGTGTTCTGTATTTTACATATTTCCACCGTTGACGTTTATCTTTGTTTTTAACATCGTTAAAATCATACACATCTAGGCGAATTAGTTGATGTCCAATTTCTCCTTCTGGAGTTTTTACAGTGTATAGACGACTATTATCTAATTTCGTAATGTATTGTACTATTCCATCAGTTTTCTCTCTCTCTGTTTGGAAGTTGTGGCAAACAGCGTATCGATACTTACGTTATTATCCGTTAATTTTGACGAGGTGGGTGTGAATATACCACGATCAACAGTCTGAGGTGCGGAGGAACCATGATCAACAATCTGATTGATCTGATTTGATATTGTAACATTCGATATCTCGGTAGACGT
>NW_017297597.1:0-3732 GCF_001594075.2 Trachymyrmex cornetzi
ATCCCCCGCACCCCGCGCTCCCCTCAGAGGACCTGAGTTAGAACCCGCTTACTATACCTACTTCAGCAGAAATATATTTGTCAACAACCTGTGGAGTTGTTATTTTAAAATTGTATTTTAAAGTAACTAACATGTGAATATGTGGTAAACCGCGTTTTTTAAATTCAATAACATATACAAATGCTGCTACTTCTCCAAAAAATTTTTGCTTTACAATTAAATCAATTAAATAATCCTTTTTAATATTAAAAACACGTGCACAAATATCAGGTCTATCAGAAGCTTGTTGTCCTTGTAAAAGATTTTCTTCGATTTCGCGCCATTTTGGATTACAAGTCGTTGTAATGAAAAGATCTGGTTTACCAAATTTACTAACAATTGCCATTGAATCTTGATAATTTTGTAACATATTACGAGGTGATCCAATAAATGTGGATGGAAGTATAACCATCTTTCCAATACGTCCATTTAAATTATTTGCCATAGTTTGTATATAATCTTTTAAACTTTGATATGTTTCAGTACGCAATTCTTTTTGATGATCTTTACAATAATTTATTCTATCCTTTTCAATTTTTACATAATTGTCAACAAGCCATTGTTGAAATAAACGACGACCTAATAAAAAAAACGTTAAACTCATCACGAATAGCCATGCGATATTTAATATACTGGCTTCTAGATATTCGTTTATTACTATTTAATTTTGTTAAATTGCAATGTCATCCTTGAATACCGTATGGATAAAGTAAGGGATATATCCATGGTTCAACATTTGGATCCATGGTACTAACATTTTGTAAAGTTTTGATACTTTTATTACGTATTGTTACATATGATTCTGGAATTTCTCCATCAGCAGTAGTACAAAAAACAGCTGCTACTTAATTAGTTCTTTGAGCATTATATCGACGTCGATCCATACCTGGTTTTATTGTAAATAATAATTGTAATTCTGGCAACAATTCTCCAGATTCTATTTCTAATCATTGTTGATTTTCTAATTCTTCCCCCATCATTTGATAAGATTGAGCAAATATATTCAATTCTCGCATTATACGTTCAAGATTTTGTATAATTTCTAAATCTAACTCTGAATTTTCAAAAAGACGATAATTGATTGCTTCTTTAGAATATATAATAAAAAGCTGTCCATAAGTTGGATTTTTATTTTGAGCAGCATATAATGCTGTATTTATTTGATAATAAATTTGTCCTTGTATTTTAAAGCAATAGGGACCTGGTCGTCTATTTTGAAAATTAATTAAATTAGTATTAAATGATGCAAATGAAAATGAGCTATTATAACTACGAATATGTTGAAAAAAATTATTGGATTTTGCATGACTACAATTGAATAAATTACGAAGAAATTGTGGAAATTGAGGTAATGGTTCCAAATAAACCGCACCATGATTACAACAATCGTGAAATGAATTTCCTTTATTAGAAACTTTTTCAGCTGCAAAATGTCTTGCGTTACAATGAACACAAGATACATTCATGAGACCAATATAATATTCAACTATTTCATTAATTAAGGTACTACTAATATTTGTATTATTAATATTTAAACGAGGTTGTTTTTTTTCCGTGATCGATAATGAAATTGATACTCTGCACGTTGTTGATGTAATGGTACAGTATTTACAGAATTTTCTCCAACTACTTCATTATTTGATTCTATTATATGATTATTATTATGTATGGTACCAGTAACGCAAACACTATAATTTGTTTGACTAACTGTATTTGGTAAAATGACATTAGTAATTGTTGTTTTCGCAATTTGACGACGACGACGTTGATTTTCTGCATTTCTTTCAAGACGTTGTTGTCGAAATTGTTCTTCTTCTTCTAAAATGCGATTTATTTTACGTCGTGGCATTTTGTAAATTAAATATAAAAATATCTTTTTTTTTCAATGAAAAGTATATTAATAATCAATAACTAATAATTAATTAATTATGAAAAATCAATCAATATTCAATAATGAATAATCAAATAATAACCAATAACCAATGAATATCCTATTTATTTGTCTTATTTACAAAATGCTTATTTTTAATTTATAATTTATACTCGGAAATTCATTTTTATAAGTTTTAATATTTAATAAGTTTTTCTAATTAAAACTAAATAAATATATTAATCAACATCAAATATAAATCAATAATTAATAATTAATAACAACAATAAATAGTAAATATTTAATAATAAATCAATAAATAGTAATTAATGATCAGTAATTAATAACTATTACCTAATCAATATTCAATAAATCAATAAACAATAATCAACAACAAAAATTCAATCAATATTCAAAAATTAGTAATTAATCATTAATTAATAATCAGGAATTACCAAACAATAACTAATATTAAATGACTAATACTAAATAATCAATAACTAATGACCAATAAGTCTTTTCGCAGTTAAGGGGATGCTGGAGCCTTCTTTTTTACCGATAAAGCAAGCGTTTATGTTCGCGGTTCTTCGAATTAGTTGCACAGAATAAAAATTCCTTCTCCACGATTGAAATATCCGTGCTAATGTACCTGCTCCTGGTGTATTTTGTGTCAAAAGCTGGGAAAAATAATAAATTACAGATTCCTGTATTCCTATGCTAACAGCTCACCAAACATTTACTTCGTGAAAAAATTATATGCACGTTATATGCTCGAAATTAGGGCAGGCGCACATGTAGAATAATAGACGAATACAGTCGTATCTTTAGAATTAAGTTTTGACGCCTAAATAAAAAGATTAGCGCAAGGAACGAAATTGTGTGTCTAGCGCGTGAAAAATCGACGATGTACGACAGTTTAGACTGTTTAGCCATCAAACCAAGCAGTATTTTAGTTGATCTCTTTCTAAGAGATGGCGTTGCAATATGTTAGATAAGGACAGATGAATGCGTTTGAGCGAGACACAACGATATATAATAAGTATAAGAAATGAATGAAAGATGTCACTATTGTCGAATTTGGAATTTAAAAAAGTCTGTACTATCGACCTTGATTAACTTCGACCGTCACTCCAGCATCCCATAATATAAAATAAAATAAAATATAAAATAAAATATATAATATAAAATCATACAGTATTTAAGGGGGTATTCTCATGTCAAGGTCAAAATTTTAAGCATATTTTAGGAATTTTTTTTATAAAGAAAATAAAACGTAATCTTTTTAATCTTTTTATATGTTATTACTTGCATCTTATAGTTTATAAAAAAATTTTTTTGGTCATAATTTATTAATATTTTGTGTATGCTCTCTGTAGTCAAAGATGGTGCCTTGAAAAAAAGCATTGTCAGCGGTGCAAGTGATTTCAGTTCACACTGTCATTTGAAACAAAAAAGTAAAAAAGATTCTTAATCTGTATGCTTGTCGCTATTGCAGGTACCAGAATTGATCATTTTTATAAAAAAAAAAATAGCGGCCATTTGAAATTTTAAAGCAAAAAATCGCAATTTTTTCGTGTTTATTGGTGGTCAAAAAAATAAGAAATTTTCATTTAAAAAAAGCGATCCTGGTACCTGCGAGAGCCAATCATATGTAGATTATGCTCAAAAAATTTCAGGCCAATCGGTTGGATAGTTTTTTATTAATCACCTGCACCGACCCCCGTGAGTGGAGAGCCTTGTCGTGGCACGGGGGCTCACCCGGGGCTCTCTCTGAGGGCCCCGGGTGCCAATACTCCACAGTACGGAGTCCCTCGTTAAATAGA
>NW_017297597.1:7442-8234 GCF_001594075.2 Trachymyrmex cornetzi
GGGGGCCGATCGGGGGGCCCAGGTTTCTGGGTCTGCGAGAGCAGAGGCTATGGAAACCAGTAATGGCCAGGTTAGCCCAGATAAACGTTAACAGGTCGAGGCCCTCTCAGGACCTCATAGGAAAGGTCTCTGAGGAAATGGGCGTCGGATTGGTCGCAGTGGCGGAACCTGCCCGCATATCAGACAATGGTAAGTGGCTCGTGTCCGCGGACGAACCACCGTCCGCAGGGATAACCTGGCACTGGGGTGGCGCCGGAATACCGTGCGTACCCCGGTGCAGAGGAGTGAGATTCGTGGCTGTGGACTGGGGGGACGTGACGGTGGTCTCGTGCTACTTTCCCTCCAGCCTCAGACACGACGAGTTTGTTCACGACCTGGATGAAATGGACGAAAAATTGCAGGATGTGCTGCGTAAGGATCATCCGACAATAGTGGTTGGAGACCTGAACGCCAGAGCGCAGGCCTGGGACTCGGGACGGCCGAACAGGAGGGGTGATATCCTTCTGGGCTGGATGGGGATAAGGGGATTGCAACTCATTAACAGCGGATATGAGCCCACGTGTGTACATCCCCGTGGAACATCTGTCGTGGATGTCACGATGGCAACGCCAATCGCAGCCAGGAAGATCACTGGCTGGCGTGTCGCGACCGAGTTGGAATCCCTATCGGATCATCGTTACATTTTAATGGACGTGGGAGCCTCGCTGACGGGCATGGGAAGGATGGTAATGAGGAGATTCCCGAGATGGGTCACGCGGCGCATCAATCGGGAAATGATGGAGGCAGCAGCGG
>NW_017297597.1:11624-14291 GCF_001594075.2 Trachymyrmex cornetzi
GAAAATCAATAATCAATAACTAAAAACCAATCAATCAATAATCAGTCAATATTTATCAAATATATTAGTCAATAACAATCAATCAATAACAAATAATCAATAATCAATAATGACAATAATTATGTTAATAGTATATTCGATATTATCAATATCATCGTTATCATAAGCAATATCATTATCATAATCAATAATGTAATCCATAATCATTAATTATTAATCAATCTTATCATTATCATCATTATTATCATCATTATCATTATTGTCATCATCATCAGCAGTATCGGCAATAAGAGTATTCTTATTACATCAAAGATATGAATAATTTTTTTTAATACTTATATGTACAAATTATTATAATATTAAAATGTATATAAATCAAGAATAATTTAAATGTAATAGCTAATATAATATTTTAAAGCTAATTTAATATTTTATAACAAAAAAATTATATAACTCATAACATATAATAACTATAGTCTAAATAATTAATTATAATAACACAAACTATATAATTAGAAAAAGAAATTTAAAATAATTTTAATTAATTTTTAATTGAAGCTTCCTTAAACGTCTTCTTGAATTTTTTCCTGAAACAAACAATAATAATAAAAATATTATATATTGTATAAAAAATATATTAACTTTATCTATACTATAATAAATCGTAAAATCGATTATTTTTATACTTCACTGATTACACAGGCCTGCATGGTTTTGTTGATTGGGATTTAACTATGTTTTCTTACGTAATTTTTCGCGCTGAATCCGAATCTGACTGCAGACTTGCTCTATCACGTCAGGTTTTTGAGAAAAATGAGGTTTAAAGGTGTCAAAATTGACGTTTTTTTACATATTTGTGATTTTTTTGCTAGCGAAGTAAATTTTTTTTCTACTTTCGTTTACGCCATTTTAAAGTACCAACTTTTATCTTCAAAATATATATTTTTTAACGCCGTATGTCTTTTTTCATCGAGATAACACAGGCCTGGAAAATTGAAGGTGTTGAAAGTTGATTGGTATTTAACTGTTTTCTTACGTAATTTTTCGCGATGAATCCTAATCCGGCTGCTCTATCGCGTCAAGATTTCGAGAAATCTTAACTCAAAACTGCCAAAAAAGCCATTTTCAGCCATATTTGAAATTCAATTAAAAGAAATTGGAAAGAATAAGGATAATAGGAGTCAGGCGCAGAAGACGTCGCACAAATAATACACTCATAAAGCGTAAAACTTCTTCATTCCACTAAACGCGCTTACATGTTTCGGCTTACTTGAACCCTCTTCAGAGACAATACAAACCAACATATACAAACTATGAATAACAGTTATCCAATCATGGTGAGCTCCCCTACATCGAGAATCTAAATGTCAGAATTAAACCTAAATAGCAATGAAACAAAGAGAAAAATGAAAAGAGAAGAATGAAACTCTTAAAAATATCGATATCGAGATTATAATCTTAAAGTTTTTTGATAAATTAGATTTCCATTTTCTCTATATCGATATTTTCAAGAGTTCCATTCTTCTTTTTTCATTTTTCTCTTTGTTTCATTGTTATTTAGGTTTAATTCTTACATTTAGATTCTCGATGTAGGGGAGCTCACCATGATAGGATAACTGTTATTCATAGTTTGTATATGTTGGTTTGTGTTGTCTCTGAAGAGGTTCAAGTGAGCTGAAACATGTAAGCGCGTTTAGTGAAATAAAGAAGTTTTACGCTTTATGAGTGTATTATTTGTGCTACGTCTTCTGCGCCTGACTCCTATTGCCCTTATTCTTTCCAATTTCTTTTAATTGAATTTCAAATATGGCTGAAAATGGCTTTTTTGCCAGTTTTGAGTTAAGATTTCTCGAAATCTTGACGCGATAGAGCAATTTTGCAGCCGGATTCGGATTCAGCGCGAAAAATTACGTAAGAAAACACAGTTAAATTCCAACCAACTTTCAACACCTTCAATTTTGCAGGCCTGTATTATCTCGGCGAAAAAAGACGTACGGCGTTAAAAAAAATATATTTTGAAGATAAAAGTTGGCACTTTAAGATGGCGTAAACGAAAGTAGAAAAAAAAATTTATTTCGCTAGCAAAAAAATCACAAATATGTCAAAAAACCTCAATTTCAACACCTTTAACCTCACTTTTCTCAAAAACCTGACATGATTTTGCAATTCTGCAGCCGAATTCGGATTCAACGAAAAATTACGTAAGAAAACATAGTTAAATCTCAACCAACTTTCAACACCTCCAATTTTGCAGGCCTGTGTTATCAGTGCCAAGTATGCCACTGGGTAATTAGTGACTATTCACTGATTCAGATTTAGAGAGTATAAAATGATATTAAAACATACCTGTATTTTTTAAATGCACAGTTTAACGAATTTTTATTTCCGAAAGATTAATACACCATTGAAGTACGATAGTATTATACCAAAGTATTATAATACCAAAGTATTATACACCATTAAGCTCTGAAAATATAAAGTCTTTTAAATATTGTGTTAAAGTTGTATGTAGTGAGAGCAAGAAAGAAAGGGGGAGAGTGTTTGTGAGAGAGAGAGAGAGGGGGAGGGAGGGAGGGAGGGAGAGAGAGATAGATAGATAGATAGATAAAGCGTTTATTGCTGTCCTAGGGCGAACCCTCTAAGTACATGCGTGAAAAGTATAATAGA
>NW_017297597.1:15512-15815 GCF_001594075.2 Trachymyrmex cornetzi
ACGCCAAGTTAATTCCCACTTCTGTATACCATGCCAAATTAAATAAATAATGAATATTAATCTAATGGTATGTATTATTTGTACGAACGATTTGATATCAAAAACTGTGGCGCCAAGTTAAATTCTACTATCAGAATGAAAAGTAAAACTCAAGAGATACTACCTTTATTTATTATTTACTTGATCCAAATAGTACTATCTTTAATTTTTGTACAATGAAATCTAAGTATACGTATACTTATTGAAGAATCTTCCTATTCCAATCCAAATGGTTTAAATTCCTCTTAAATGAAATCATTATAT
>NW_017297598.1:0-819 GCF_001594075.2 Trachymyrmex cornetzi
ATGAAACGCACATTGCAATGTTACATTAGCGTAGCACGAAACACGATCATCATTGCAAAGGCCTATTATAAAAGGTATATTTTCCATGTAACTATACTTTCTGGTTCAGCGCAACCGTAATTCTGTACATCATCAATGATATGAGATATTGCCCATCGACAGTCGTAAATTTTCAGCCTTTTTCTTGGACGAATTGATTTTTGGCAGCTGAGATTTGAACACAGATCTCAGTCGATTATATTCTACAATGGCTCCCGAGTTTGCTTTAACGGATGCCGGATTGAAATTTATCAAATGTAGACCCTCCAGTGTACTCACTCGTGACAGACCTACATACGCTTTACCATCACTGAACACACTCCGTTCCTAAATCCATCATTGCATTTTTACAAGTAATTCCTTGACTTTTGTGTACAGTTATTCCATAACTGAGAGACAATGGAAATTGTTTCCGATGTACCACTATTTTGTGGAATACTTCGAATTTAATATCTACTGTCGTTATTGTGACCTGTTTATTATCAGAAGTAACTATTGTAACGGAATCAATACAATTTCCATCAACAGAGCGATGAATCGCAACTACATTGCCTATCGTTCCATTGACAATTCCCAAAGTGACATCAATGTTTCGTCGAATCATCGCTTTAGCGCCAATTTTAATCGCTATTACTCTTTCAATACCAGCTGTTTCTGAAACTTTTTCATCTTTGTCTTTTAAAATTTTATGCACTTTTTTTTTCATTGCTGGAGCATAGTCGACATCATCTTCTGCTATCAGTAGAATTTCATCGCCATTAATTTTATCGAGCATCGCCG
>NW_017297599.1:0-265 GCF_001594075.2 Trachymyrmex cornetzi
ATTAAGAGGACAGAAAATATCGTTATTGTAACATTTTTACAAATACACCGTTTTCACACAAGTCATGGACTATGATTTTCAGTCAAAAAATCGTCGCAAGAAACTTTTTCTTCAAACAACTGTATCTTGCACAAAAATTGATGAACAGAAGAAAAGAGAATTTTGTAGGAAACGTTATAAGCCTTAATTTGATATACTTTACATTTCTTACACAAATCCTGTAAAAACTGAAGTATTTATAAAAAAGTAACGACAAACAGTAACA
>NW_017297599.1:510-878 GCF_001594075.2 Trachymyrmex cornetzi
TTCCCGGATAGTCGAGAGGTCCCAGGTTCGAATCCTGGCTGAGGTAATATTTTTCGCAATAAGATTTTATAATAATAATTTAGGGGGGATTATTTTCATACGTAGGATTGTCCGAAAATTTTTCGGCGCCTTATTGTATTCAATTTATTAACATGTCAGTGATTGTGGTAAATGTCGGAATGTTTCGGCGCACAGTCACATCTGAGATAATTAAATTTAAAAATTAAGATCTTGTATTGTGTTTATAACATCTAACTTCACCGAATAATGGAGTTCTTGATATTTATATGCTTAGCATTTACACAGTCGTAATTATTACTTATTTCTTAACGTAAAATCTTAACTTGACAATAAGTACTTTTTACGTA
>NW_017297600.1:0-285 GCF_001594075.2 Trachymyrmex cornetzi
GTTTCACCAACGCTTAGCGCTTTTTTTACCTTTTTTTTAAAAAGGTAAGTTTATATATAATTTAAAAATTCCATAGAGAGAATCTTTTATACACATGATATTTATTATTACCGTATAAATCATAAAAGGTTGTCGATGCACCACAGCACAATCATCACGAATGTCATTGCGATCAATTTGTTTCGGATTAATAAAAAATTCTCTAACTAATTTATATATACTTTATCATATGTGGAATAATTTAAATTGATTAAGTTAACAAAGTATTTCTCTGCAGCAAAATTG
>NW_017297601.1:0-339 GCF_001594075.2 Trachymyrmex cornetzi
TGAATGCTGTCGATAAGCGAAGCGGGCAATATCTCGTTTACGGTGCCCATGTCCTTGGAGAAGCGATTGAGCACACATCCCGATGCGTTGGTGTCGAAAAATCGCATGTCATGCGTTACTTGTAGCGTCGTTATTTTTCTCATTACTTTATTTTTAACAATCGTTACTTTTTTCTGTCTGTAACGTTATTTTTTAATTTTTATTGGATGAGTTGGATTGAATCATATTTCGATTGCTGGTGCTGAAAGATGTTCCGCTTTTGTGTCTCTAGAAGTATACTATCTACCCAAATTGTATCGTTGTTATAACAAATGAGGGAAATACTTAAAAATTTGTTTA
>NW_017297602.1:0-606 GCF_001594075.2 Trachymyrmex cornetzi
TACACAATCCCGGGAAATAATATTTTATATATAATTATATAAACTATATATAATTTATATATTTGTATATAAAGGGATATATTTTATATATAATTATACATAATTTTATATGTAAGTTTATATACAATATAATCATATATAAATAAGTTTATATACAATTATATAAAATTATACATATTTTTATATGATTTTATATAACTATATATATAATATTTTTTTTCCCGGGAATATCTTGTTAATTTAACTACAAGAATACACTGAAAGAAAAGATTGATTACTGCAGCAAATTAGATGGTAAAATATAGCATAGCATTTTTAATTAGCTATAACAGCCAATTTTTGGTTGTGTTAGCTTATCCGCAATGTCAGTATAGGATTTCGATTGGCTAATGCAACCAAAAATTGGCTGCTGTATCCAATTAAGAATGCTATGCCATATTTTACCATTTAATTTGCTGCAGTAGCCAATCTTTTCTTTCAATGTAGTTATTTCTATATGTCGTCATTGCTTTTACACAATATCTCATTAATTTAATTATAAGGATAACGTAAAACTATTTAACTCGGGAAGAGTAATCAATTTAGTTCAAATTTTATTTACTAATT
>NW_017297603.1:0-215 GCF_001594075.2 Trachymyrmex cornetzi
GACAAATTGTCATCTTTTCTCAACAATGATAAGCTGCGGGTACTGCGACGTGAATTTTCCCATTTATCCGAAGAAAATTTTAATCTTTTGACTTGAAAGGGTGTTTTTCCGTACGAGTACATTGACTGCAGCGAAAAATTGAACGAATTACCCTTGCCATCTCGCGAATCATTTTACAGCTCATTGACTGACAGCACGGTATCTGAGAGTGATTA
>NW_017297604.1:0-1281 GCF_001594075.2 Trachymyrmex cornetzi
TTTCATTTAAATATTTCATTTTATTTATAATTATTTCATTTAAATTTTAATTAATTATTAATGTTTACACGTCACATCGTATGTAACTTAGCGCCGAGACACTACCAGTGTCTTCAGATAATACCTATATTCAACGACAATCTCGATATTTCATTTTATTTATAATTATTTTATTTAAATTTTAATTATTATCTACACCCTCTTCCTCGAAATACCTAGATCTTCAACGATAATCTCGATATTTCATTTTAATTACAATTTATTTTAAAATGTTGCCAACGCTGATTATCACAGCCGTCATGTGTGGTTGATCACGTTCGAACGTTCGAATGTGCAATGCTGCCTAGATTAAGTCAAAAGCCCTCTAGTGTCGAAAAAACGAGATGGACATTTTCACCTGGTCGATGACAATGATAATAACGACGACGTATCTTAAAAATGAGGTGAAAATTCAACAGTCCGGACTTTGCGTCGCGATATCTCCGCTCGTAGGGCACGTAGAAAAAAAATAGAAGCACTTTTATCACACAATTCGTGTGGTGGCTAAACGATTGAGCGTACATAGAATGCGATCGGTTCAGCCGTTATTGAGATCCGATAATCTCGATCTGCCGCAACTCGTCGGTTCGCGTAAAGGAGGAACGGCAGTGTCGCTCTGTGCAGCTTAGCGCCGAGACACTACCAATGTCTCCAGATACCTATTGAAATATGTATGTACATACATATGTAGGTATGTACATATTTAAATCAATAATAAGTATATACACTACGCAACAAAATTATCGTAACGAAATTTTTCGTCGAAATTTTGCTATTTTTCAAATGCGCATAACTCGGTCAATTTTCATCGTATTAAGACGATTTTTATTTCATTTTGTAGGTAATTATCTGTACTTTAAGAAAAACTTGCGAAATTAGGTGTAAGTCGATGCCGCATCTCCATGTTTTGATAAAGCCCAAACATTTTTTTTCTTAAAAAATTTGATTATTTGACGCGCTACTTGGATCGCCCCGATTTTTTTTTGAAAATACCACTGTCACGTCCGGGGCGCGAGTGCGAATACCCCTCGGACGCGGCGTGGGCTCGTCCGACGACGGCTCGTCGTGATTCTCGCCCCGAGCGGCAAGGGCGGTAATCACGGTTACCAGAGTAAAAAGAAGACGGAGGAAAGAGAACGACAAGAAAAAAAATTAACACAACTCATCCGGCTACGCTCCTATCTTTATTTTTGACTTTGCTGCCAGATCGTATGCCGCGTGGATCGGAACTGTCCGGTGACC
>NW_017297605.1:0-496 GCF_001594075.2 Trachymyrmex cornetzi
TATAAACGCGGTAATTGTACATAGATTGTATAAAGACTATATAGACTAAGGTAGACTTAGGTACAAGGTAAGCTAGTTTTGGGCTAACGTTATAGCGGGAAACCCGGTAGTGAGGTGGAGAGTCAAACTGACTCCAAGCGCTGGGGGGCAGTCCGAGGTTATGCTGAAATGCGGTTCCGGACTGTCCCCCATATAGGCAAGGGCGGTGGTACGTCTAGGGGGGGAGTTTTTAGTCGGTAGGTGGCCGACTCGGGACGTCTCTGGGGTACCTTGTACCTCAGGGATCACGAGTCGGTTGAATCCGGCATTCCCGACGGTACGGGCCGTCGGGGGTCTTCCCCTTCCCGATGGGTGTCCCGAAAAGGTCCCCCTCGGAAAGGGGCTTGCGAAGATTTTCTCCTCCCACGTAAAACAAAAAAAAAAAGGTAAATATATGTATATTTATATCTAATCTTAAATTAATGACATTCTTTCTTTTTCAGGTACATTTCTTCGG
>NW_017297605.1:5021-6042 GCF_001594075.2 Trachymyrmex cornetzi
CAGTGCGCAGTAGTACTTTTTTACAAGAGTATACCCGCGTCTCGATATGATACAAAATGCAGGAAACGAGTATGCGTCATGAAACTAACTATAGTTAGTTAAATAAAGTTATTCATAAATAACTATATTTAAAAAAAGTATTTTCAGAGGCTCCATGAGCACACTCTGATCAAGTTAAGAGTGATGAATTCCATTCGCATACGCCTCTTTATAGAGATCTGCGTCATTTTCTCTTTATGGAAAACGAGCCCATCTCGCGATGGTACTGCGTACTACGCCGCTTGTTTGGCGGCGCCGCGGCGTCCGTAGTATACGTACGCCTATAGTGTACGTATACTCTGCCAGGCAAGCGGCATAGTACGCAATATCTCCGCGAGATGGACTCCGTTTCCGTAAGGAGAAAATGACGTGGATCTCTATAAAGAGGCATATGTGAATGGAGTTCGTCACTTATTCTTAGCTTGATCAGAGTGTGCTCATGGAGCCTCTGAAAGTACTTTTTTAAATAGAGTTATTCATAATTAGTTTAATTAGTAAAATGGAAAATTTTCATTAAAACAGTACTTATAATCGATAAAACTGATATTGTAAAATATACCAAAAACTGCTTTCGCTTTGTCAATTAATAAATAATTCATATACCTATTTAAAAATAAATTATGTACAATAAAAAACGAAATAAGCTATAACTGCTATAAATTCTATAAAGCTATAAATTCTTCCCGAAACAAAGAGTAGTATTCAGTATGTTGTGTGGGATATTTATATAAACAATGTTAAAAAATTAAAAATTAAATTACAAAGATATGTCTCTATAATATACGTAAAATACATAAATGTATATAACATATATATGTCGGAAGTTGAAAAATACAATTTATCAATATAAGTGATCAAAATTTTATCGGATCAAAATGATATTCTAGGGACGTTTTATATTAGTACAATGATAATTACAAATATCCTGAGGATGATTTAATGTTTTGGATCAGAATGGGATCAATCTGATCAAATTAGGATA
>NW_017297605.1:7370-10302 GCF_001594075.2 Trachymyrmex cornetzi
AGTGTTAGGAATTGTGTAAGCTAATTTGCAATTAAACACATTGACGAGTGGTGAAAATCTTTCAGATATGGAACCGACGTATGGAATTGCAAAAAATTTTTCCTTAACCTTCTTAATATCAGCTAAATTGCTATTATGGATGTGGTATTTTATCCTGTTATTAATCGTTGAAAAAATAAAATGAATTGGATATCCATTGTTTAAAAAAGTATTAATCGCGTTAACCAAATTAATTCTATGAAACCGAGGATGGCATAAACGGATAATTCGATCAACCACGCCATATATAACACCCCTCTTGTGACAAACCGGATGGTGTGAGTTAAAATTCAAGAATCTGCCGGAATAGGTAGCCTTGCGGTATCCGTCAAAAACGAGTCTACCATTCTCTACAATTAACATGGTGTCCAAAAAACTAATCCTTCCGTCCTTGCAGACCTCCACAGTGAACTGTAACCGTGCATGGAATGAATTAAAAATCCTTAAAATGTCAGCAATAGAATCAGATGGAGCGGCTAAAATAATGTCGTCTACGTATCGGTAGTAAAATGACAATCTGCATGGCAATCTCTCAATAGCATTGTCTTCAAGGTCTTGCATGACTATGTTTGCCACTATTGGGGACAAAGGCGACCCCATAGGAGTTCCAAAAATTTGTTTGTAGATTTTGTTGTTAAAAGTAAAAAAAGTTGAGTTTAAAACCAAGCGAAAAGCAATCAGAAATTCATCTAATGATATACTAGTTTTCCCCGATATATGTCCCCATCTACGCATCAAACTATCAGTTGCCAACTCTATAGGTATGGTAAACAGAGAAACAACATCAAAGGAAACCAACATACAATCCTGTTCAATGTTAACATTTTTTAGCTTATTAATGAGGTCAAAACTGTTCTTTACATAACTCGGAACTTTAGGTACGGCTTCATCAATAACTTTATGTAAATAAAGGGCTAAGTTATACAACAGACTGTTAATCGAAGAGACAATCAATCTTAGCGGAAAGCCCGGCTTATGGATCTTCGTCAATCCGTATGCCCTAGGCGTGCTGCCATCCGTCGTCAATAACATCCGATATGTGTATTCATTTATATACTCCTTCCTTTTCCATCTAACTAATAAGCGTACCTCACAAATTATTTTTTTTGTCGGATCCTTCTCAACCCTCTCATATGTGTCAGTATCAGACAGCATATTTTCCATTTTTGAAATATAATCAATCCTATTGAGAGCAACAGTAACATTCCCCTTATCAGCTATAGTAATTAAGACTTCAGGATGATTTTTTACAAATTCTCTAGATGTTTTTAACCATTGAGATAATAACTTATCCTTATAATCAAGTCTAGGAAACTCGTTTTTTAGTTTGTCAAGCAACGGAATCGAATTATTTCTAAAAAAATTGATAACATTATTCGGACGACCATTAATATTGCTCTCAATATGCTTGATAAATTCAACCAATGTCTTATCGATATTACTCCTATCAATCGGTAGACCGAAACCCTCACCTAATTGCAACAGGTATTGCACTTCTAATGGAAAGTTAACATTACTAAGATTAATGAGCCATTTTTTATTAACCGAATCAAGCGGAGCAGTTTCACCAAAACCATCCGTAGAAATATATACCCTCTCAACCGTCCTGTTTTTTATTGTATCATTAAGTAAATTGTCGGAAATAGTATTAGAAACTTCCGGAGAATTATCCTCAGAAATCCAACTAGAATAGGAAATAGGTTTTATATTAGATCTCAACCTTTTTTGATTCTTTTGTTTCAGCCACTCAATCTTTCTATCAATCTTTTTTGTTTGTTGAAAAAAATACGAACCATTTAACCTATCAAGAAACTTGAAAAAAGATGCGACTGTGGAAACCGGCAAAAACCGAAAAATCTCATGAGAAAACGAAAAAATTCTAGATCTAACTGTGTGCAGTTGATAATATGCATCTTTTAATTCACACTGCAACATTGCTCTTACATTATGAAGTTGAATCCTCTTTAACTTTTCGTAAGAATTTTTATTGTAAAGGAACACGCCATTGAAATTTGCGAATCTATGTAAATGTGGTGGTACAATATTACAACTGATGCAACATTTCAAGAATCTAATGCGGACTCTAACATTAACACACAACTTAACAGTATTACAAATTCTCTTTAAAAAATTAATAGTCGGGGAAAACTAGTATACCATTAGATGAATTTCTGATTGCTTTTCGCTTGGTTTTGAACTCAACTTTTTTTACTTTTAACAACAAAATCTACAAACAAATTTTTGGAACTCCTATGGGGTCGCCTTTGTCCCCAATAGTGGCAAACATGGTCATGCAAGACCTTGAAGACAATGCTATTGAGAGATTGCCATGTAGATTGTCATTTTACTACCGATACGTAGACGACATTATTTTAGCCGCTCCATCTGATTCTATTGCTGACATTTTAAGGATTTTTAATTCATTCCATGCACGGTTACAGTTCACTGTGGAGGTCTGCAAGGACGGAAGGATTAGTTTTTTGGACACCATGTTAATTGTAGAGAATGGTAGACTCGTTTTTGACGGATACCGCAAGGCTACCTATTCCGGCAGATTCTTGAATTTTAACTCACACCATCCGGTTTGTCACAAGAGGGGTGTTATATATGGCGTGGTTGATCGAATTATCCGTTTATGCCATCCTCGGTTTCATAGAATTAATTTGGTTAACGCGATTAATACTTTTTTAAACAATGGATATCCAATTCATTTTATTTTTTCAACGATTAATAACAGGATAAAATACCACATCCATAATAGCAATTTAGCTGATATTAAGAAGGTTAAGGAAAAATTTTTTGCAATTCCATACGTCGGTTCCATATCTGAAAGATTTTCACCACTCGTCAATGTGTTTAATTGCAAATTAGCTTACACAATTCCTAACACTCT
>NW_017297605.1:10384-17454 GCF_001594075.2 Trachymyrmex cornetzi
CAGCCGATACCGACGGGGCGAAGGAAGAAGGTGGCGCTAAAGGAGAGAGGAGGGAGAGACGTTCGGCGCGCTTGCAAGAAAAGAGAGTAGCTGTATCTGAATCGTAGAATATAGTTTTGATATCTTTTTAACAAAGCAGTGACGTGGTGCTTCGACCCTTCCAGAACCATCCTGAGTCCGCGTAGTAATTCCCACATTTTGGGGCTCGTCCGGGATATTGGATAAATAGGGAATCGGATAAATCGTGATAGCAGGATTGAGGTTATGGTGAAGGGACGCAAGAAAACGGATAAAGACGACGCACGCCGTGAAACGACGAAAACGACGCAAAAAGACGAGGGAAGTGCACGCCTGTGTAGACGACGCACGCCGTGAAACGACGACGATGACGCACGCCGTGAAACGACGAAGACGACGCACGACATAAGACGACGGAAGTGCACGCCTGTGTAGACGACGCACGCCGTGAAACGACGAAAACGACGCAAAAAGACAACGGAAGTGCACGCCTGTGTAGACGACGCACGCCGTGGACGACGAAGACGACACACGCTGTAAAACAACGAAGGATACGTTCAGAGAGACGACATTCGCTACGACGACGGAATAGAGGACAGATTTCAAGATGACGACTCTCGGTGATATTGATAGAGTGGAACAGAATATCACGAAAGCGCCGGTTAAAGCAGCAAAAGTTCTCCACCGGATAATTTTTGATCGAGAAGGTGACCGACAAAATCGCAAGCGTTTAAGGCAGTTCAAGGGATTCACCTTTGAAGCCGAATCAGATGAGTATCAAGATAAAATAACTTCGATAGAAAGAGATTTTAGTGAAAACGATTTGGTCGCCATATGTAGTCTATTATGTCTTGATTATTCAGGAGAAAAGGAAGAATTAGTTAATAGAATAGTGGACGGATTACGAGATCTGAGCATAATAGAGGAAGCTGCGGGAAAAGAAGATAAAGAGGAAGAAGAGGATATCAAAGAAGAGGATGATGAGAATGAAGATGAACCAGATGACATCGAAGAAATCAGGAGTGAGAATAGAAATGATCGCTCGACAAAAACGAAAGGATACCAATTCTCTTTCAGTTTCCGTGATATAGAGAATGCGGTTCGACAGTTTAATGGAGAATCCGGTGTATCGGTTCGTAAGTGGATTGAAGAGTTTGAGGATATGGCAACGCTCTTAAAGTGGGACGAGATGCAGAAACTAGTGTTCGGTAAGAAGTCGCTTACTGGCATAGCTAAGTTATTCATGCAAGGAGAGTCAGGTATCAACACATGGAAAAAATTGAAAAGGGCGCTGATGGAAGAATTCGACGTTAAGATTACAGATGCGGACATTCACCGCCAGTTGAATAAAAGAAGACGTAAGAAAGATGAGTCTATACAACAATATTTCCTGATAATGAAGGAGATAGCAAGTCGGGGAGAGATACCGCACAGCTCGCTTATCGATTATGTCATCGACGGAATAGATGATGATAATACAGGTAAATCGGTTTTATACGGAGCTGAGACATTGAAGGAATTTAAAATCAAGTTACGACACTATGAGAAGATGCGAGATAAGATAGCAGCCAAAATTCCGAAGGATAAGGATGCTGGAAAGCCAAGTAAGAATAATCCTGTTCAGGATAAAGTCAAAACGCAGCATTGTTATAACTGTGGTGAGACAGACCACAAATCGGGTGAATGCAAGAATAAAAGCAAAAGTCGAAAGTGTTTCAAATGTAACAAGTTTGGACACATCTCAAAGGACTGTGATAAGACGAAAGGTCCGAAAAATGACTCGGTCGCACCGGTCAACAACATATTGTTACAGCTGAAGCGGATGAGAATAAGCGTGAGCATAAATGGTAAGGACATAGAAGCTCTTGTAGATACGGGATCACAACCTAATTTGCTCAGAGACAGTATTTATCAAGCTATCGGAAAACCGGATATCCAGAAGACGGATCTGCAGTTGCATGGATTCAGACAAGGTTGCATAATACCAAAAGGATATTTCACCGCTCATCTTAAAATTGATGGAGATGATTTTGACACTAGATTTTACGTGGTTTCCGATGACGTGATGAAGTTTCCGGCGATGCTAGGAAACGATCTTCTCGAAGAAGCCGAATTGATAGTTAATCGGAATGGAGTGCAAATAATTAAGTCTGACCCAGATGAATTACCTAAGGCCATTGTTAATATGGTAGAAAAATCAGAACTGGACATTGGTGATAAAGTAAACGAAAATATTCGACAGGAAGTCGAAGAGGTCGTCAAAACCTACAAACCGAACCGAATCAGAAGTACCGATGTGGAGACGGTAATCACAGTTAAAGATGAGAAGCCTGTTTTCTGTAGTCCGAGACGGATGTCACCATCAGAAGAGAAAATACTAGAGGAGCAAATTCAAGAATGGATTGAGAAAAAGATTATAGAACCATGTACCTCGGAATATGCTAGTCCCGTCGTTATAGCATGGAAGAAGGATCTGTCGCCAAGAGTATGTATCGACTACCGTCGGCTGAATAAGAAAATATACAAGGATCGGTACCCCTTGCCACTTATAGAGAACATATTAGATAAATTACGGAATTCTAAGGTATTCTCAGTCCTTGATATGAAGAATGGATTCTTTCATGTTCCAGTGTCAGCTGATAGCAGAAAATATACGGCCTTCGTAACAACAAGTGGACAATACTGGTTCTTGAAGACACCGATGGGTTTGTGTATTGCTCCGCCCGTCTTCCAACGATATGTAAATACGGCCTTTCGACCCTTGGTTCAGCAGGGCATGATCTTGATTTACATGGATGACATCATCATTCTAGCAAGTGATGAAGAAGAAGCATTGGAACGCCTGAGAATTGTTTTAAAGACCGCCAGTGAGTACGGATTGGAGCTTAATCTGAAAAAACTAAAGTTATTGAAAGATCAAATTGAATTTCTGGAATACGTGATAGAGGAGGGATTAATATCTCCATCATCAGACAAGACGTCCGCTGTTATTAGATTCCCAGAGCCGAAGAATTATAAACAACTACAAAGCTTTCTGGGACTCACCGGATATTTCCGTAAATTTGTGTCAGGATATTCGATCATTGCGAAGCCGCTCAGCGACTTGCTTAAAAAAGACGTTGATTTCCAGTTTGGAAGAGAGTAACGTATTGCCTTCAATAAATTGAAGCAGCTCTTGTCTGAGAAGCCGATACTACAAATCTATCACCCGAATTACTGGACAGAACTTCACACTGATGCAAGCAAAGATGGATATGGAGCAGTACTCCTTCAAAAATCACCCAACGATGAAAAGATGCACCCAGTCTACTATTATAGTAGGAAAACGACGACCGCAGAATCCAAATACAGCAGTTATGATCTTGAAGTGTTGGCTGTAATAATGCCTCTGAAGAAATTTAGGGTATATCTGCTCGGAATCAAATTTGATATCATTACGGATTGCTCAGCCTTTCAACGTACAATGGAGAAAAAAGATATGATACCACGGATTACCAGATGGGCTTTAATGCTCGAAGAGTTCGACTACTCAATTAAGCATCGAGCAGGAATCAGAATGCGACACGTCGATGCTCTGAGTCGATACCCAGTATTATATGCCGTCTCAAACGAATTCACAACTCGCATAAAACATGCACAATCCGAAGATGCTGGAATCAAAGTCATCATCGAAGTCTTAAAAGAAAAGCCGTATGAAGACTATACTCTAGTTGACGGGATTTTATTCAAATTCAGCAAAGGAAATGATCTTCTAGTTGTTCCAAAGGGGATGCAAACTGAAATCATCAAAGATGCTCATGATGGAGGGCACTTTTCAACGATAAGAACCGAGGAAATAATCAAGCAAGATTACTACATACCGAATCTAAATGCTAAAGTTGCACGCATCATAGGGAATTGCATCAAGTGCATTATAAGCAACAGGAAAGCTGGAAAGAAAGAAGGTATGCTCCATCCGCTCTTTAAAGAAAGTTTACCGCTACACACCTATCACATCGATCATATCGGCCTAATGGAGTCAACGAACAAGGGATACAATCATCTCTTCGTAGTAGTCGATAGCTTCACCAAATTTGTCTGGCTGTACCCAGTTAAATCGACTACCAGTCGTGAAGTGATCAGCAAGTTAGAAATACAGAAATCGACATTTGGCAACCCTTCTCAGATCGTGTCCGATCGGGGAACGGCATTTACCTTGCAGGAGTTCAAAGATTATTGCGACACTGAAGGTATTGCGCTGAAGTTCATCACCACTGGTCTACCTCGCGCGAATGGACAGGTGGAAAGAATCAATGCCATCATCATAAATGTTCTAGCCAAATTATCCGTTGACAGTCCCATAAAATGGTATCAGCACGTAACAGCAGTCCAAAGAGCTATTAATGCTACCTATCAACGAAGTATTAAACGAACTCCTTTCGAACTTTTAACCGGTGTACGGATGCGGGACAAAACAGACCAGAAAATAATAGAACTCTTGGAAGACGAAGCTATAGACCACCTCAACGCGGATAGAGACACTATTCGAGAACAGGCTCGAATTCAAATTATGAAGATCCAAAGTGAAAATCAGAAGAACTTTAATAAGCATCGAAGAGAAGCCTGCCAGTATCAAATTGGAGATTTAGTCGCTGTGAAACGGACACAACTTGGAGCAGGACTCAAATTGAAACCAAAATATCTAGGACCCTATCGGATAACCAAGGTCAAATCCAACAACACCTATGACGTCGTACGAGAAGGAATTCAAGAAGGCCCCAAGAATACCACCACTTGTGCCGAGTACCTCAAACGCTGGAGAAGCTCAGAACTATCATCCGAGTCGGATGATTCGCAGGAGGGCCGAGTGTGGGAAGTCGAATCCAATTTCGAACAGCGCGCGAACACAGAGCGGGAAATTGCTCGAGAAGACACAGCCGATACCGACGGGGCGAAGGAAGAAGGTGGCGCTAAAGGAGAGAGGAGGGAGAGACGTTCGGCGCGCTTGCAAGAAAAGAGAGTAGCTGTATCTGAATCGTAGAATATAGTTTTGATATCTTTTTAACAAAGCAGTGACGTGGTGCTTCGACCCTTCCAGAACCATCCTGAGTCCGCGTAGTAATTCCCACATATATATAGTTATTTTAGTTGCCAACTGTATATATTTATTATTAGAACTATACACATGATTACTGTTGTTATTATTATAGCAATAATAATTATATTATTATTGTAACATATAATTATAATTACAAACGTCAAACGTTTTTCTCTCAGTATACAAATGATTTAAGTGTCATAATAAAATTTATTTTATAACTTTATTACACACACACACACACACACAAGCTGTTACACATTTTGAATCGTTTCGTGTATATGAACTTTTAAATGTCCTTCACTTGCTTGCAATGCACAGTATGTAACTTTATTTTATAATTAATCGTCTTATTTACATAATATTAATAGTTCACGTATTAGCGCGACTTGTATCTGAAAGATGTCTTGTAATTACTATATTACTGTTTTTTATTAAATTAGCAGTAGTAAATGTTGCACTTACAAATTCTGTTAGTACAAAACAAAAATTTTAACATATCTGAAACCTTCCGATACAATCAATACTTATTATGCAAATAATTGACTAATAACTGCATTATGAGTAGCAGGTCACGCTGTTTGCGCGACTAATTCCTGAAAGACATTTAGAAATTAATAAATTCTATTTGTAAATTTTTTAATTAGATAAATTAACAAAATTATGTTAAAAAATTGTTATAAAAATTAAAAAAATAGTTACTTTCAGAAATTATCAATGCTTATGCAATCTTCTCCATAACTTTTTTGTAATATTTTCAAAATTATTTCTATATTTGTCTGCACATATCTTAGCTTTCCAAAATTTACTATTTATCATATATTTCATTTTATATGTAAAAATATGTGTCTATATTGCATATAAAATGATATGTGGGCAGGCAATGTATTTATCATTTAAAGTTACTTCGGAATCTTTACAATCATCATACTGTATCCATTTGTTATTTTTTCGGTAACATATTGCAGTATAAGTAATGCCCAATATCTTCCTCAGAACGTCTTGTTCGTGTTGTAGGTGATTTATAATTAATTATTCCTACCAAACTGTGCTCTTCTCTCAAAAAAGAAAACATAATCTTTCGCGGGATATCTTCCAATTTAACACTTATCGGTTCTTCGTTATTTGAATATATTTCGAATATGAGGAAATATCCTGAAAATAAAACAAAATATAATTTATAATATTTTCATTTATTATTGATAGAAGTAATAGAATTGCTGTTAATAGAAGTAACAGAATTAAATTAATACCTGTATGTATAATTGAAGTAATTTCTAAACCATCGCAATTTGTTTTACAGCATTGTTGTGGTTGTAAAGTAATATCTTTCTCTAATTGTACAAAATCTTTTTTAATTAACGCAATTTCAATATTGACTATTGGCAGTACTTTCAATCTTTCCGTACAAAGTTTAGAACACCTGGATACTTCTCGAAAGGATGTTCTGCAAATAATTTATTACATAAAAAACCAATTGTTACTTGACTATTAAAATACAGTTGTTTGGTAAAGTATTGCCTGAAAACATGTTCATTAGAATTTCGGCACGTAATCTATAAGATAATTTACGTACACGATGACATACCATATCACAGATTAATTTTAAAAAAATGTTATTACATTCATTATTAATCAAATCTTTGACTTTATCTTTATCGAGATATGCAGCAATAAAGAGTTGCAAAATACTATCGAATGCACATGTATTTGTAAAAGAATATTTTGTTTTCCCTAATGTAACTGTGTGTGTGTGTGTGTGTGTGTGTGTGTGTGTGTGTGTGTGTGTGTGTGTGTGTCTGTGTGTGTGTGTGGCTTTAATACTTAAATTTTCACCATTTTTAATAATAGGTATTTTACATATATTCTTATCTAATAAAAATTCATTTTCGATACTCTTTCCTTGTAAATGTCTGCCCTGAGATTCTGTTGTCGTAAGACCATGCCAATCTTCCACTTCTCTTGATGCAATTAT
>NW_017297606.1:0-4285 GCF_001594075.2 Trachymyrmex cornetzi
CGCGGTCCAAGGGCAGCGCCTCGTGCCGTCATGGGGCGGGCGTGGGGCTGTTCGAAGGCTGTGGGAGAGTGCGCGGGATAGCCCGGTTTTACCGTGGCGAGGACCGTGCACTCTCGGAGAGGACGGAGTGGGCGCCTCTGTGGGGCGTCCGGTGGGGCCACCCATTCTTCCGGGTGGCTGCTCGCGGGGGCGGCCCCTGGTCTGCGGATATGCAGACTGGTTCGGTCCGCCTCCGCTGGATGCCAGTAAAGGGGACTTTTTTAACATCATCCGCCCGCCTGGTCGTCCCACTCCCCAGGGAGTGGGTACGGAGCCACGTGAGACGGGTCGTTCCCTGTCGCTCGGTCGGGTGGGCCCTCCCGCCGGGGGTGCCTACCGGGGTGGTGCGGGCAGGAGTAGAGGAGAGGGGAGGTCGGGGGTGATCGCCCGGGCATGGCCCTGTTAGGCGGGCCTCCGCTCCTCCGGTGTGTGGGTTAGACCTGGGAGTTTTTGCTGTTTGTTCCTTACACCGGAGGAGAGGACGCGCAGCGCGTTGGACGAATGGGTGCCGAACTGGGGGGATTTGTCGGCGAGCCCCCTGGCCGTATTACTCGCCGACAAACGAACAAATATGAAATGGACAAGAATAGTGAACAAACACGACAGGGCATCGGAACCCTGTCACGGTTTCCCGGGGGTACTGTCCCTGCCCCCGGGCGATCGACCCCTGTGGCTTCGGGCCCGGGGGGCTCCAGTGAAGGGCCAGCTGTGGAGTTGCCGACGGGCTCCATAGCGGAATTTGCTACCATCCGGAAGGAAGAGGAAGAGGTGGGAGAAGCACGAGAGGGTGGTAGTGTGCCACTCACTCTGGCAGAGACGGAGGGGAAGCTTGGGACGACACCCAAGAAGAAGCGGAAGGAGTTACGACTGCAGCTGGAGAGGACGAATGTGGTGTCGATCACAGGGAACATCTCAGGTAGGACCCGTGGGAAGGATGCCGGTCTCGGTGAGAGGGGAGGCGCCTCTCCCGAGAAGAGGAAGATCCAGGGCAATTAGATACCCACGGGAAACGAGGATAAGGGTGGTGGAAGGAGAAATAGTTAACTCTCCTATTGCGGAGAGCGTTTCAGCCGGTACACCAGCCCTTAGCGGCTCTGGCGTAGGGATCGACGCTGGTGATGCAGCTTCAAACGCATCCAGTGTAATAAACATAGAGACGGAGCAGGAGGAAGCGTCGGAGGTAGATCTGACGATATCTACCCCTGCCGAGGGAACAGAGGACGACCTGACGTCGTCCTTTGATCAGGTCCCCAGGAAGGGGAAGAAGAGGGGGCGGAAGCCGAAGGGCTCCAATTGTCCAGGAGCCCACGCGCTGACGAAGCTCTCCTCCAAAAGAATGGATTACGAGGACGACGAATTAGACCGAGTCGATTTCTTCAAGATTTCGAAGAGGCCCGGCCATGGACTAAAGAAGAGAAAGGGTCTGGTTGAGTGTCAGCTAGATGACAGACTCACATCCTGTCAAAAGGACGCAGTGGAGGAGGTTACAGCCCTTTTCCCCCAAATGTCTCCGAAATCGGTGATGGCCGTTGAGGGTGTTAGAGACTGCGGGTGAAGCCGAAAGGCGGACGCAATCTATGAAGGGTGATCTGCGGCGTCAGATTAAGTTAGGCGTCAACGTGGCCAAGATAGCGGTACAAAGGCTGGTATCTGAGATCGCTAAAGGTACGGGACCAACGGATGAGATCAGGGCCAATAATCAGGCCCTGGAAAGGGAAGTCGTCAAGCTCCGACGAGAGGTGGATACTCTACGTCGAGAGAGAGAGAGAGAGACAATGAGAGGACAGATTAAGGCACTACAAGGTACTGTACAAGACCTGAAGGACAGGGACAGGAAGCGAGGCCGCGGCAGGAGCTATGTCCTCTCCTCGGATGAGGAAGCCCGTGACTCAGGCTCGCCAATCAGAACCAGGGGACGAAATAGAGAGGAACGTCCTGCGCGGAATAGAGACACGGATATAGACGAAGCGGAGAGTCTCCCCCCGGCGTATAGACCGACGATTGGAGTTCGCAAAAGACTGGAGGACAGGCCCCCTCGTTTAACGACGGTAAATGAGAGGAGCGATATAGTAACGGAAGAAACAAGACAATCTGCCTTGAGGAAACGCGGGGACGCGCACATGGAAGGGACAGGAAATAGGCCGATGAGCGACAACCGGGGAGCGGAGCCTAGGGGCGACCGGGACCTGGGAAGCCCGCTGCCTCCGATGGACTATCCGGCCGAGGGCGAGGCATAGACAGAGGCAAGAACGAAAAGGGCGCGGAAAAGGATGAGGAAGAGGGAGAGGGCAAGAGCGGCCCCAGAAGTGAGTGCCGATATACGGGACGGACGGGCTGTTTTACCCCCGCCTACCGCAGGGGGCGCTTCTGCCGGAGTGCGCCGGGCCGGCATGATCAAAAACGCGACGGGAGTGAGTGCGCGTGGTGGGGCACCGAGAGGCCCCGCCTCCGCGAGTGCTGCGACCCGACCCCGTGTGAGGGGCCCGGGAGAAGTGGTACGGCGGCTTCCCCCGACCAGGGACAACAAATTCAGGGCGCCAAGGACGGCAGCGGTCCTGATTAAATGTGATGAGGACAAGGACAGGCTGGGCGCTGTGACATATGCTGAGGTCATGAGACTTGCTAGAAGCAAGATCTCACTAGATGACCTCAGCATAGCGAACACGCGCATTAGAAAGGCGCAAGCTGGAGGTCTCTTGATCGAGATCCCAGGTGGGGATGAGGCTGGGACTAAAGCGGAGGCCCTAGTGAACAGACTTAAGGGGGTTCTCGCCGAGAGTAAGTATAAAGAAGAGGTGAGGATCGTCAGACCGATGCGGAGGGCCGAGATGAGGCTCATTGACATCGACCAGTCGGTCACGGCAGAGGAGGTGGCTGAGGCAGTCGCGAAGAATGGGCAGGCTCAGCTAGGAGACGTTAGAGTTGGCCCCCTCAGACCTGGGAGAGGGGGACTCAACGCCGTGTGGGTTCAATGCCCTTTGGCATGCGCCAATAAGCTCTTAGGTGACGGACGCCTAAGAGTCGGATGGAGTGGTGCCCCTGGCAAAGCGGAGGCTGCAATGCTTCCGCTGCTTTGCTGTGGGGCACACCAGAGCCAATTGTATGACCCAGGTGGATCGTTCCACCTGGTGTTTCCAGTGTGGAGACAATGACGGACATAGGGCGGCCGACTGTAGAAAGCCTCCGAAATGTCCGGTATTTGCGGGACGAGGATTGCCATCGGGGCATCGCGCGGGTGCGGCAGAGTGTGTGCCATATAATGGTCGTGGACAAATAGCCAATAGTGGGGACAGAGTGGTTAACACGGAGGAAGCATCAGCCGGGGCTAATCGGGGAGCTCCGACAACAGCTGATGAACCGGTTGCTATGGAGGTAACTAATGACTAAGTTAGCACAAATAAATGTTAACAGGTCGCGACCATCCCAGGATTTGGTTGCGAGGGTAAGCGAGGAACTCAGGTTGGGGATAGTGGCTATCTCGGAACCCAATGGCATCCCAGACAATGGCCGCTGGGTAGCCTCTAGTGATGACCCTCCCTCGGCAGCCATTACATGGCAAAAAGAGTGCCGTGCACCCCTCGATGGAGGGGCAGGAGGTTTGCGGCGGTGGACTGGGAAGATATGATTTTTGTATCATGCTATTTCTCCCCCAGTCTTAGTGAGGTTGAATTCATTAGAGACCTCTACGAACTAGAGGGTAAGTTATTGGGAGTAAGGGGTTACCCGGTGGTGATCACGGGGGACTTCAATGCCCTCGCCCACGCATGGGACCCTGGACGCCCTAATAGAAGAGGAGCTATCCTGTCGGATTGGATAGGGATCATGGATTTACAGGTGCTGAACGAGGGTATAGTGCCGACGTGCGTGCATCCACCGGGTGTATCGTGCGTGAATCTCACGCTGGCGTCTGGTGCTGCAGCAAGGAGAATCTCTGCTTGGAGAGTGGAGGCCGACCTGGAGTCGCTCTCGGACCATAGATATATAACTATGGAAGCCGGGACCTCCTTGATTGGGCCACGGTTAAACCTTGTAACGGAACGGTCCCGCTCAACACTCCCGGAATGACGTCTATCGCCTCGGTTTCTTACATGGACTCTATCCCCGAATACGATATCGACGAATAATCCCGATTCGTGTCCCACTTATCCGCACGCTGACTACTTCGCGCCTCTATCAATCTAAGTCGCTCATCGCGAAAATCTCTGCTTATGAGTCTCGAATGAGAATAGCCAATGCCAACAGCGAA
>NW_017297606.1:5018-6533 GCF_001594075.2 Trachymyrmex cornetzi
GGAGAGTCTTGCTCCGGTATGGGCAAGATGCTTTACAGAGTGCCTCAGGAGGGGGCACTTTCCACGACAGTGGAAGCTTGCGAGGCTCGTGTTGGTTAAGAACCGGGCAAGCCGGATCTTTCCCCGTCCTCGTACAGGCCTTTGTGTCTACTGAACGAGGCGGGGAAGTTATTTGAAAGAGTCATTGTGCGAAGACTCCAAGTTTTTCTAGACAAGTCAGAAGGAATTGCGAGCGGACAATATGGCTTCCGGCGACATCGTTCGACAATTGATGCGATATGGAGCCTCAGGGAAAGGGTCGAACAGGGTACATGTACGGGATGGGGGTGTCGTGGTCGCGGTGTCCTTGGACATCGCGAACGCGTTCAACTCCCTCCCGTGGCCTATTATTAGGAGAGCGCTAGGGGAGAAAGAAGTTCCGGAGTATCTCCGGAACATTCTCCATAACTATCTCTCGAATAGGGGTATGTCATATGTGGATCGAAGAGACAGACTAGTGCAGGAAACGATGACGCGCGGGGTTCCACAGGGTTCGGTCCTAGGACCGACCCTGTGGAACATAGGATATGATTCGATCCTGAGAGCGATCATGCCGACGGGGTGTTCAATATTATGCTATGCGGATGACACGCTGCTGATCGCGAATGCTGCGACATTTGACGAGGCGCGTGTCAGAGCTGAATTGGGGGCTACCTATGTTATAAGACTAATAGAGCGATTGGGATTAAAAGTATCAATCCTAAAGACCGAGGCGGTCGCGTTTACCGCCGAAGAGATACCGCAGGGCGCGGCTATCAGCGTCGGAGGGGAGGTGGTTCCGATCGGATCTACCGTGAAGTACCTGGGATTAACCCTTGACTCGCGGTGGACCTTTCGGGACCACTTCCGCTCACTTATGCCCAGGGCCTGGAATATGGCAAAGGCCTTGGCAAGAATCACCGCCAACATCGGTGGTCCCGGCGAGCGACGAAGGAGATTATATGCCACGGTCGTCATATCTGTAGTACTATACGGGGCCCCAATTTGGGCACAGACAATGGCGAGAGACCGAGTCATATTAGGGAGCGTGCGCAAGTTGCAGCGGCAACTTGCGCTAAGAACAATCAGAAGCTATCGAACGGTGTCGCATGAGGCAGCGGCTATCCTCGCGGGGATGGTCCCGATCGACTTAGCAGCGGACCGTATCAGGCGAGCGTATCTGCGTAGGAGGGACATCATCGTCCGGGATGGCATGATTACCCCGCATGTAGGGGCGATGGTACTGGAGGTCGAGCGGTGTCGCTCGATCTCACGATGGCAGAGACGACTCGACGAGCTGCCCCCGAATGGACCGGGCGCGATCGTGCGAGGGACTATCGGGGAGGACTTGGAGGTGTGGATTGGGAGGGCGCATGGTGCCCTCACATACCGCATAACTCAAGTCTTGACGGGGTACGGGGTGTTCGAGTCCTATCTATACAGGATAGGACGAAGGGACACCCCGATTTGCCTTTTTTGCAGAGCGACGAGCGATAC
>NW_017297606.1:7553-8361 GCF_001594075.2 Trachymyrmex cornetzi
TATAAGCAAATTTTTGTATATTTTTCCAAATTTGATTTTTTCTAAAATAAACATTGCGAAAATAGTCCCATTAACTATTTTTGATGTTTTCTCAATATTATTATTTTACAAAAGAAAAAAAGATGTATGGACACATTTCATGCATAATTATTTATGATTATGAATATTTATGCATGTTTATGTATGTTTATACATATATTTTTACATATTAACTAAATAAAAACGGAAATAGATGAATGAGTGAAACATTGGAAGATGAATAGATAACATCGATAGGTGAATAGATAATATAGGTATATAAATAAATATGTAAATAAATAAAATAATGTATATAGATAGATGAAATGTAGAAGACTTGGGAAAGATATGTAGAACCGATGCGAAGAAGTGCAGAATAAATGTGGAAGAGATGTAAAAGAAATGTATAAGTGGTGTGAAAAAGATGCGGAAAAGGTGCAAGAGAGTTGCGGAAACGGTAAGACTTAGATGCGGAGAGTTGCAGAAAAAATGCGAAATTAATACGGGAGAGGTGTGAGAGAAATGTGGTACTGTTGTAGAAAAAGTGCAGAAAAGATACATGAAAGATGTGGAAGAGATGCCAGAAGGATGCGAGAGAGATGCGGAAAAAGTGCAGAAGAGGTACAGTAAAAGCTCAGAAAAGATGCGAAATAGGTGTAAAGAAGTTGCAGAAACGGTACGATTCAGATGGGGAGAGGTGCAGAAGAAATGCGAAATTAATACGGGAGAGGTGTGAGAGAGATGTGATATTGTTGTAGAAAAAGTGCAGATAAGATATGCGGAAAAAGTG
>NW_017297606.1:10136-11345 GCF_001594075.2 Trachymyrmex cornetzi
CCATAGGACGTCCTGAGGATATTCTTAGGGCATCATCTTCAGGACACCCTCAGGACGTCCTTCGAACATCTTCAAAACGTCATAGCCTCAGGACATTCTTGAGACAGCTTCAGGACATCGTGGGAATAGCCCCAGGACATCCTTGGGATAGTCTTAGGATATCCTTGTGGGACAATCTCAGAACGTCCTCAGAATGTCCTTCGAAAAACTTCGGTAAATATTTTTTATATACAAATAATGTATTATATATATATATATGTTATAAAACTATTTACAACTTAATATTTACATTAATTGAAAGAATCAGTTTTAAATATTTTAATGGAATGTACGTGTCCTTTTCTTTGATACTAACGTGATCATGCGCTAACAACAAAACATATTAAGTACATTTATATATACATTAATTAAGTTAGCTTTATTATCTAAAAATTAAGAGTGTTATATAAGAAATTTTATAGATAATGGGCATAACACAGAAGCCATCAGCGTCGGAGCTATGTGGCTCAATGGCAGGACGGAAGTCTACCAACTCAGAGGAGAGACTAGGTCTTGGTTCGAGACTCGGAGCGCCCTGATATTTTTCTCGTGTTGTTGATTATTTCTTACAATAATTTAGACACGTTTACCATTGGCCACCTATTCACAACGCTTGAACAATGGAAAATACTTTCTAGGCATCAGTTTCTGTTACGTCCTGAGCGCGAGTTTTCGGCGGTCTCGAGACGCGACACGAGTTCCCGAGAACGCGAGCGCGGAGCGGGGGCGCGCGGGGTGAAGCCTTGGCTTCGATGTGGTGTTTAGACGCGTGTCTTTATTATTATTACGGGCAGCTGTCACCAGTGCTCGGAATTGAGCACGATATTCGAGGATTATATATGTGATTTCACGAATTTACTAGATTTTAAAGGTAATTAGCCTTCCAGGTCCTTTCTCATAAAAATAAAATAGAGAGTTTAGAGGAAGCGTCAGTTAGGCTTCATCTCGCTGTCTCTCTATCTACACTCTCTTGTGTGATGAGATGGATTTGGAAGGAAATGAAATGGTTTTTAATAAGAATAGAACTATTTAAGACTGTAAGATTTTAATGTTAAGTGTACACGCTGTGTTGCTAATTACTCGAGGTTTGGAAGTAATAATGATTGGCCTAGTGGCCTTCCGCGTGGGTGCTACGTGCGGTGGAGATGGGGGCGGTTTTGGTCGCGGCGG
>NW_017297606.1:12428-14431 GCF_001594075.2 Trachymyrmex cornetzi
AGCATATGCTATAGGTTCTCGCGGCACGTATTATATCATTTGCTATACTGTGCGCTCGCGTTCGCGTAGCCGTGGTAGACGGCCGGAGTGCTATAGTATAGCGCGCCGGACATTACAGTTTCTGTGAGTGGATGTGGTCATTTCGTTTTACTTTTAATATATTCTGAAATAGTTCTGAAATCATCCTGAAAGTCCTAAAATAGTCCTGAACATATCCTAAATTAATCCCCGATAATACTACAATGGACGTCCAGCGGATGTATGTAGGACATAATGAGACGCTCATGTCATAGTCCATAGGACGTCCTTGGACTACAATAGGACATCCTGTGGATGTCCGTTTAGCCGGCAGGACGTCCACGGGATGTCCATAGAATGTCCCTGTGTTATTAGGGAATATAATATTATAGAGGAAAGTCGCCGATACTGACATAGGTCTCCTAAAGTGACACCCCTTTATTTCTCAGAAACTAACTATTGCACTTTATTAATTCTAATAAAATCATGATCTGTTTAGCTAATTAAAGAAGTACAAACTCATAATTCATATATTTGTGGCTTATTTCTATACCAAACCAACTAAAAACCAATTCTATGAATCCTGGAAGAGAATTTTCACGATGTTCTTTTGCAAATTGCGTAATTAAAATAATAGTGACTGTATTATTGATAATATTATGTCATTTTAAATGTTTATAGTTTCATAAATTAATTTTCTTTACAGAATAGGATATATCTTTATTTATAAAATAGGAATGTTGGTATTATTGCTTACTATGTCAGTTTTGGAGCCCATTTTGTCAAATGCTCATTGTTGCCGGTGGCGGGAGTCTTCGATCTGGTTCCCCCGTTACGACAATTAAGACGATTTATTTTTGCGCCGGGTTCGCTCGGACGCTTCGACGGAGCCCTTTCGACCCGTCGCTCTCAAGATTCGTACTGACTTTCGTCGCGCAAACTCGAACGGCTCGCGGCTTTGATTTTGGAAGCGATAACGCGATTCGTCGATAACATCGGCCCAGCAACGAGCGACGAATCACGGGGGTAACACACCAAGTACGACGAGGGCCTTTTTTCTGTGTCGAAAGACTCTCGTCGTCATCGGCACACAAACACTCGCTCTCGACGTCGACATTGCTCGAAAGTCGAATCAACAAAGATTCGAAGCGAAGAAGTTTCTCGAGCGATCTCGACGACCGCACGAATTAACGCTCTAATTCCGAACATACCGACCGCCTCGTATACGCCGGATACGAAATACAGCAAAAAACGTGGCGAGATCGAAGATACTCTCTCTTAGTCGCAGCGCGAGCTAAGGAACGCAAAGGGCGACAGTGATTGACGCTAGCCGAATAAAGAACCTCAAATGACCTTATAGGTAGGGACGAAAACACAATAAAGTAATTAACGCTAAATGTACAACACGTCTTAACTCGCTCTAGAAGTAGGGGCAAAATACAATCCATCGGTCGGTTTCGCTTGTTCCGCGAATAAGATAGCCGACGCGACAAAAGCCTAAAGTAATATAACGAACAGAATTAAACTGGAATTTCAATGAGTACAGTCGTTAACGTTTTAGAAAGTATGTATATAATCAAACTTGATATATTGAACGTTTTATACGTGATACGTACAAACTAAGCGCGCGATGCTGACAAGGATCGGCGCAAAACAAAACAAAAGAAAACGAACAAGAAGGAGAAAGGGCGATCAGTCGCTTTCTGACGCCGACGCTTTACAATTTATAGGCAACTTGTACTGTTGCGTTATAGGTCGCTTCAGTAGAGAACGCGCAGTGCGTATCGTAACCACCCGGACGAGTCCATCGGACCCGGGATGAACCTGCTGGATTCTCGCGAGTTCCCATTTGCTCGGAAGGAGCAAAGAGTTCTTTACAATGACGAGATCACCGACTTCTAAATTTGGCGCGGCGTCTCGCTACTTGGTTCTCGTCTGAAGCGACAACAAATAATCATGCGACCAGGCACGCCAGAATTGCTCCC
>NW_017297606.1:15362-15573 GCF_001594075.2 Trachymyrmex cornetzi
CCAGCCGAACACTGACGCGAAGGGCGAACTTAGGATCTTCTGAACCCACTTAATCAATCGACTCAGCAATACGATAGAGTTCAGTTCGTTCGCGGTATGCTGAGAGTTTTAAGAGGCGCGACTTTAGTTTTCGCGGCGAGTAGACAGACTTGAACGTCATGCATGTGAAGAATGCGAATGTAAACGACGGCGGCGTAGGCTCGGTTTGAGG
>NW_017297606.1:15923-17526 GCF_001594075.2 Trachymyrmex cornetzi
GAAGGAGGTGATCCTCCATGTCGGTTTGACGCGTTGCCAAATCGCGCAGCAATTCAGGCGAATTCGACGCCCATTTCCGTAATTGAAAGCCCCCTTGCTGAAGGAGTCCCGTCAATTGCTCGCGACATTCCATCAGCGACACGACGTCATCTCCACCGAATAGCGCGTCGTCGACGTAGACGGAGTCGCGTAGTATCGGGACGGCCGCCGGATAGTCGGACCCTTCGTCTAACGACAATTGTTTCAAAACGCGCATCGCGAGATACGGAGCGGGAGCGAGCCCGTACGTTACGGTCAAAAGCCGGAAATGCGTGATCGGCGTGTCGCAGGGCGGACGCCAGAGAATTCGTTGGAAGTCGGTATCGAGATTATTCACGAGGATTTGCCGGAACATCTTGGCGATGTCTGCTGCGTAAACAAAACGCCACTGCCGCCAGCACAGCAGAATAGCGGGGAGATCTTGCTGTAACTTCGGTCCGACCAGCAGATGGTCGTTAAGCGACGTTCCGTTCGTCGTTTTGCACGAGGCGTTAAAAACGACGCGTAACTTCGTGGTACTACTCGTTTCGCGCAAAACCGAATGATGCAGAATGTACACAGGCGTAAGAGCGGTGTCGCAGGGACTTTCGATCGCGCTCATATGTCCCAAGGTGAGATATTCCACCAAAAAGTCATTATACTGCGCGGAGAGTTCGGCGTACCGACGCAGCTTCCTTTCCATTTTCTCGTAGAATACCGTGGCGATATGCAGTGAATCGCCTATGTCGATTGGTAGTTCGTGCCGGAAGGGTAATCGAACAATGTACCGTCCTTCTGGAGAACGGCTATGAGTGGCGAGGAAGTGTTGTTCGCAACGCTCCTCCTCGTCGGTAAGTGGAGGGGGGCGCGAGACCTCCTCGTCCTCCCAAAATTACCTGAGAAGCAAATTCGTGTCGTGCGTAGACACGTTATGACAGACGCAAATATTCTCGGATTCAATCCGGCCGCGACCCGTGGGGCCGGAGATAATCCAGCCTAACGCTGTCAATTGAGCGGTAGGCGTTCCAATAGGGCCTTGCCGGAGGCCATTTTTCAACAAGAAACCGTACAAGTCGGCACCGATTAGTAAGTGAATCCGATGTCGACTTGAAGGATCGGGATCGGCAAATGAGATGCCTTGCAAGTGAGGCCACGACTCGACGGGCTGAGTCCGTGACGCGGCGTACGAAGTGATATTTTGAAACACGTAGGCGTGCAGCGGAAAGGCCGGTTCCGCACTGGAACACGGCTTTAATGTCAGCACGACGCGAGATCTCGCGACGCCTGTGAATTTCTCGCCGAAACACGTAACTTCCAAATTTGAGCGTTGTCGCTTTGTACGCAACGTCTGACAGAGCGATTGCGAAATAAAACTGAAAGTAGTCAGCACGACGCGAGATTTCGCGACGCCTGTAAATTTCTCGCCGAAACATGTAACTTGCAAATTTGAGCGTTGTCGCTTTGTACGCAACGTCTGACAGAGCGATTGCGAAATAAAACTGAAAGTGGATCCTTGATCCAGTAAGGTGCGAACTTTAAAGCTTCGGCCTTCGGTCGTGTGAACGTCAACCCATGCGGTTGCCAA
>NW_017297606.1:18283-23026 GCF_001594075.2 Trachymyrmex cornetzi
CACGAGAGACTCGAACATATTTCGAAAACTCTCCCATTCCGCGATTTTACCGGTAAATTTTGGCAACGATATACGTGACAATCGCGAGATCTGAGAACCCGACTCGCGCGAAACTGACTCGTCGTGACTATCGGATAATGAAGAGTTAGTGTTAGCGGGTAACAGTCTACTTAGCGCGTTTTGTAGAATGTCGCTGGTGTTGGCATATACGTCCTCGGCTTCCAGGATTACGTTGTCCACGAAGTAGGGCAGACCCTTTAGCTCCCCGGACGTAGCGGTCTGCAACAGCAGGACGTGTTGGCTGCTACAGGCGGCTCAGAGCTCCTTCAGCTGGGAGATACGGCTCTGGATCGTCGGCACCGTCACGCTCGCCTTCGGGAGTTTCTTGTAGTTGATGAGCACACGTTTGAGAGCACCAATTTTGTACTCTTGCGCTAAGATCAGATTCTCGGTTTCCTCGGCCATCGTGAGGTACGTTTAGAATCGGGGCGCGTGTAGCGGCACTCGCGAATTATTTTTCGAAACAAGGAGCTCGTCGCGTCGACGAAAGTCAATGTTACGGGCGGAACGCAAATCGCGTTTTCCGCAAGAGTCAATGCACGAGCGAGACGCGAGTAGCCGCGTTCGCGAGTCACTAGCTCGACGGAGCGCAAGGAGCGTCCGCGAGCGGCACAACGATTTCACTACGCGAAACGCGTGGAGCCGCGTCCGCGTGAGTCACTGGCTCGACGGAGCGTAAGGAGCGTCCGTGAGTAGCACGATAATTTCACTACGCGAAACGCGTGGAGCAGCGTTCGCGAGAGGCACTAGCTCGATGGAGCGTAAGGAGCGTCCACAAGTAGCACGATAAATTCACAACGCGAAACGCGTGGAGCAGCGTTCGCGAGAGTCACTAGCTCGACGGAGCGTAAGGAGCGTCCGCGAGTAGCACGATAAATTCACTACGCGAAACGCGTGGAGCAGCGTTCGCGAGAGTCACTAGCTCGACGCAGCGTAAGGAGCTTCCGCGAGTAGCACGATAAATTCACAAACGCGTGGAGCAGCGTTCGCGAGAGTCACTAACTCGACGGAGCGTAAGGAGCGTCCGCGAGTAGCACGATAAATTCACTACGCGAAACGCGTGGAGCAGCGTATTTCGCGAGTGTCACTTTCCGCGAACGAAGTTTGTAAGGCTTCGGCGCGGGAGTCAACGCACCGACGGACGCGAGTTGCGACGTCCGTTACTTTTCCGATGCGACGGAGCAGTTTGTGCGAGCGCGTGATGAGCACGAACGGAGAGTCGCGTATCCGGTTTTCACTGAGATCCGGCTCGAAGGACCACTTTGTTGCCGGCGGCGGGAGCCTTCTATCTGGTTCCCCCGTTAACGACAATTAAGACGAATTATTTTTGCGCCGGGTTCGCTCGGATGCTTCGACGGAGCCCTCTCGACCCGTCGCTCTCCAGATTCGTACTGTCTTTCGTCGCGCGAACTCGAACGGCTCGCGGCTTTGATTTTGGAAGCGATAACGCGATTCGCCGATAACATCGGCCCAGTAACGAGCGACGAATCAGGGGGTAACACACCAAGTACGACGAGGGCCTTTTTTCTGTGTCGAAAGACTCCCGTCGTCATCGGCACACAAACACTCGCTCTCGACGTCGACATTGCTCGAAAGGCGAATCAACAAAGATTCGAAGCGAAGAAGTTTCTCGAGCGATCTCGACGACGGCACGAATTAACGCTCTAATTCTAAACAAGCACAGAAAGAGAATTGAACAAATTTATTAGCTAAATAAACCTATATTAGTTAAATTATATTAACTAAATAATATTGTATATTATCTAAATTTAATAGCTAAATAATTTATGTATAAATTATTTTAATACATATCAATACATCAAAATATATCTTTTCTAAATAATTTAAAAGAAAAGGAATCATACATATACTTCTTTATATACGTAATTTTTAACTTGTTTATTATCGCGCTGTCTACCTAGATAAACTTTTAATGCTTGCCAAGAACGTATTCGTGAAAAGGCAACATAAAGTTGCCCATGATTAAGAACATCTTTTCGAAGATCAACTCCTACTCTATCAAATGTCTGTCTTTGTGATTTGTTAATTGTCATAGCAAAAGCTAATTTTATCGAAATTGTCTTCTTTTAAAAGTAAAAGAATATACATTTTCACAATACAGCGTGATACGATTCAAAAAAATGATATCTCCTACTTTATCACCTGTTAAGATTTTGCATTTCAATAAATGATCGCCAAGTGCTATAATCATTAATCTAGTGCCATTACAAAGACCTTCATTGATACTAAGATTTCTAATCAACATAATGACACAATTCGGCCTTAAACGTAATTCGTAAGGTGGAAGAGATGACGGTGACAAAGTATTTAAATATTCTGGTAGTAAGACTTCACCAATGTCATCATTATCACCGCAGTTTTCAGTACTATCTGTACTTGTATAAATTTGTTTTTCAAACGTTTCTAATAATTCGACAACACGTTTATTAATTTCATCTACATCAGCATTTCGTGCGGAAAGTATTGCACATTATGCTATTTTATTGAATTCTTTATTTTGTATCAAATCACCATATATATCTTCTACAATATCAGCATTAATGTGTGCGATACAACAATTAGGAAGTTGTATATTATCGTTAGAATCATTTAATACGCCATCTCCCATATCCAATAGAAACTTTGCAAATTCAGTTTCCTCTGGAAGAACTCGCATATTTTCCATTAAAGAGAAATTTATAAAATGTTTCCAAATATGACTAAATTTGATTGAAAGATTTACGATTTCACTTCGAGTCATGTATTTTAATAGGGAGTAGTTGTCTGAAATCACCACCTAACACGATGATTTTTCCACCAAAAGGTAAATCATTATTCATGATATCACGCAACGTTCGATCCACAATCTCTAGAGCATATCGTGGAGCCATTGGCGCTTCATCCCAAATAAAAATGTCTATTTCTTTTAAATAACGAGTTTCCTTAGATTGAAATTTTAATGCTGGATGATGAATCAGCAAATAATGGAACTGACAATCCAAATGTTTTGTGAACTGTTTTTCCTGCTGGCAATAATGTCGCTGCAATCCCCGTAAAAGCCATTGTACATATATGTTTATTTCGAATTTTGGCTAAATGACAGATAGTCGTGTATATAAACGTTTTTCCTGAACCACCTGGACCATCGATATAAATACAATTAATATTGTAATTATTAGTATCTAGTCTGTTTAATACAAGATCTACTATTTCTTTCTGCTTATCATTTAATTGTTCATATTGTCTGGTACCAACTTCTATAATTTCTTCAAGTGTTCTATAATCATCCTCTTCATCGTTTTCTATCAATTGTTCCATTTGTGGAAAATCGGCAAGACTTTTACCTTCAGCAATAAGCATAGTATTAATTTGCGTATATGCTTTCCTTTGTCCTTGTAACAATCCAAAGTATCGAACATAATCTTCTGACATTGTTACTTTAAAATTTTCCCAGAGCTCTTCAGGATGCAACGGTTGACAATGTAATAGTATACGTACAAACAGTCTACGAAGTTGTCGGGGCATCATCCATCCAACAGCTTCATTCATAGTTCGTTTCCATTCCTCATCATCTTCAATGAAACCTAAAGCTAGACATGCTGCTGAAAACGATTGACATATTTCTCCATTTACAGTTCTTAAATCATTAAAACTCGTAGTTCCTCTTATAGTCAGTAATAATAGTCGTAAATAAAACAATTCTGTTTGTGTTGGACTAACGGAATACATTCGTCCTATACAATTATAATGACTTTTGCGTTTGATCCAACGTGATACATTTCTTCCATTAATTTTCTCTTTCTTAAACGTATAATAGCGTGGAATTTCTACATATAAATATTGTCTTGCTTCTTCATCGCGTAAATTTAAGGAGAAATAATCAATTAACATCGTAACTTGTTTAAAGCGTCAGTCAGTGATGCACATTTGGCTCCTCGGCAGTGATGCACATTTGGCTCCCCGGCAACACGGAAAACTGCCCCACCACTTCGCCGCTGCGCGAGAGCGAGCGAAACAGTGAGACTCGCTGTCTCGACTGGCGTCAGTCATTGCTTCTTCAATAACTTCATTTTCAATTATAACATTTTGTTCGTTCGGAAGATGGACTGGCAAACGTACTATAGAATGACTTTTATCTTGTAATTTCTTTTCAAGAATACGCCAACAGGCTTCTACAGGTCCAACATAACGAGTTTCTATAAAATTACGTATTTCATCATGATCAATAATTACATTATCTGTTATTGGCTCAATTGTTATAGCAGCGACATCATGTCCTTTATAAATATATTTATATAGATATTTAACCGATTTGATACTTGAAATTATCTCAATATTTATGTGACAATTAAAAATAATCGATAAAATAGGACAATACGGAACTACATAACGATTGTCAACTATATAGCCACCAGGACGTTCAAAATTCTTGCCATTATTTCGTCGATGATAGTAAGGATAAGCATCTTTATCCATTCTAGTCTCTTCAAGATATGGTTTAGGATAATGTTTCGAACATTTTCCATCTACCAAACACCAATCGCCACAAGGTCCATGAATCATGTTTCTCATAACTATGTCATATAAAATATGATTTTCACATGAATCAGGAATTTCAGCAAGTAGGTATAGTAAGCGGGTTCTAACTCAGGTCCTCTGAGGGGAGCGCGGGGTGCGGGGGAT
>NW_017297607.1:0-4771 GCF_001594075.2 Trachymyrmex cornetzi
CTAGATAAAAATATGAATTTTTTTTTCAAGGGTGATCCATAACTAGTGGCCTTAATATACATATTTATAAATAAAAATTCCGTGAAAAGAAAGACAATCTAATCTAGATTATCTGTGTCTATTCCGTTGTTCAATACTTGTTGGTTGAACGGGTTTTAACATACGTTGTCTCCCAGTGTACGTATCTTACAGTGTAGTTCTCACAACGTTCTTAGAGAAACTGCGAAAACTATTTTTGAAAGTCTTATAAAAAATATTCAAACGTGTTTGTGCTTCGAGGAGCAAGAACTAATTCAATTAAAATATTACCCGACCACTCGGAAACTATGACAGGGACACTAGAAAGAGCGCTGGCACCATTAATGACCATCGGCGGGTTCTGCAATTTGGGCATGTTCGAATATCCTGTTGGACAACTTAGGAATCTTGGCTGTATACTTTGGCCACATGGAGCCTTCTAATGTTCATTTACTATTCATTTTACATCTTGCGTTTCGAGCTAGAGAAAAAAATATTTACCGATGATATCGGATTGCTTGCCACCATTACATTAATTCTCATTAGTATTTGTCGTTTTAAGGTAAAAATTTAAAATGTACTCCCGGCCATTATATACTAATACTTGATCTTTTAATATTACTTGTCATTTGCTTAATAGTATTTTTAAATGAGAGCATTAAAGGAATCTTTAATTCACAATTATAAATTGGCAAATACAAATTTATGAATAATATTTATAAAAGGCTTTCGATACCTTCAACCATGACCTAATTTCAGTCAAACTCAACCTATGCAGTCTATCTAATTCGACCCTCTCGCTAAACTGCTCGTTCCTTACAAAAAACGAACGGGGCAAGTCCTCATATATAATCCTTTTCCGCTTTCCTCCTCTCCTCGTGCCATTCTTTCTGGAATACTCCAAGGTCCCTTTCTCGTAGCTTTACTTTTAATATTTTTGTCTCTGATTTGTCTAATGGTTCTCTGTCCTCCGATCTCTTCATTTATTCAGACGATGTAATTCTCAAATTCTTTCATCCATTTGATGCTTTAGTAGATTGTTCTGCTTAAAATAAAGATCTAATATCTATTGCTGAATGAACAATTCAAGTAGTGAAATATACAAAATTATAGACTTCTTTAATTAATACAATAAAGTATATAACAGCGAAATTTAACTGGGCGTTAGAAGACTGCGCTGGGTGCTATCTTGTCAAAAATTAATAGTAAATAATAAATTAGATTTGTACGTTTCGGCTCACGTTTTGAGCCAGCCTCAGTAATAATTACCGCTAATCGTGCTAAATACTATGTCGACCTGTATATCACAAAATCGTAGTTCCCTCCAATTATGCAGTCGCAGTGGAAATGCGGTGAGAAACAACCATCCCCAACATAGTCTGATGTTGTGCCAACCAGTTGCAAAGCTGAGTGGAACAAATGGTGGATCTCAAGATATTATTTGTATCAAGATTCTTTGGACAGATAGAGATTAATTTTATGTTATTTATAAATAATGGCAAAAACTCACCCCACCTCCAACATGAACGCAAGCGAATCCAAACATCATCAATCCATTAAACAAATTTAAGATTCACGATTATCAATATGCAATTAAAAATAATTTAAGATCCAAAAAAGACTGTCATGTTTGTTCCGATGTTGGTCACATAGTAACCGTTAAAACAAAAAGAGATAAAAAAACCTGTCGGTCAATTATAAAAATAAACATATTATAACTTGTTGAGAATTTCTATGTAACCATAATTTAATGCCTCAGTGTCAGTTTGAATTTTGAGACAATCTGATTGGCGATTTATGTAGAGTATCTCCGACATTGTTCGTTTATTACAATTTCTCTCAGTATTCAGAATTCTCACATTATCGTAGTCGAAGTCATGACTGCAATACACCCTATGCTCTGTGATAACTGAACGAGTACGGATGTCAATCTACGTATATGGTTACGGTGTTCTGCTAATCTAGTTTTTAGTTTTCTTCCCGTTTGGCCTACATAGGAATCGCAATCACGATCGCATTCGATCTCGTAAATCACATTCCTTTTGAAAAATCCTTGCATGGATCTTTGTGTATTGTAATAAATTTGTTAAATTTATTGATACTATAATGAAGCAATTCTATAAGACAGACCATTAATAAATTTGCAGAACTTATTAGATGTTCCATTGATAAAAGGAATTGTAAATCATCTGATTTGTTCTTTTTTAATCTTAGTTAGTAGAAGTATTCTTAAGTAGAAATGGATTTTTCAATTAATTTTTTTATTCTATCAGACAATGTTTCAAAAATAAATTTCAACAAATAGTCATTTTTTAATACAATTCTAATAAAAAAATTTTAATTTCTTTTGTAAAATTCTGAATGTGAAAAGTAAAACTCTTTCGATGCCCTTCTTTTGAAAAATCGTATTGTGAGATCAATAATTCAAAAATCTGACCGAGAAGGGGGGTTTTTTTGTAGGGTTGTTAAAATGACCATTTTTTAGTAACACGTTACAGTTACTGTTATTTGCGTAATTCGTTACTCTTTACTCGTTACCGATTCTAAAAGTAAAGCATTATTGTCACTTAAAGTAACGGAAAAATCGTTACTTTTTGCTATTTTTAAAAAATGATTATATTTATGCAAATTATGACTACATAAGAACAAATCGTTTTTTAATATATATTTTTGTTTTATTTTATTAGTTCTTCATTTGCTCTTTAATATGTGTGATACTCCTTAATATATACATATTTAAATTTGTACATATATCTTAACTTTAAGTTATAAATAATTTGTTTCGCTAAATCTGGAATTTTTGTTTAATAATAGAGGTAACTGTTGCTCAATACGTCCGTTTGTTAGGGTGCCGTCAATTTTGGCTTTTTGTACCACTTTCTACCTGCGGGAGTTCTGATTAGCCACTGCTTTTCCGCTTTCTGCTTTTCCGTCAAGGCGTAAACGCGTCCTTATTAAAATAATCCTATATAAACGGAATAACGAAAAAAAGACGTAAAATTTAGTTATTAGTTCCTGAAAATTGTGATTTAGTTATCATTACTGTTACTCATTAGTAAAAGTAACTCCGTTACTCATTCGATACTAAAAAAGTAACGAAATTAGTAACTTCGTTGCGTTTTTATGTAACATTAACAACCCTGGTTTTTTGTACCAGTCAAAAATTATACCGTCATTCTTTAAAAGAATAGTAGTGTCTCAAAAATTAATGGTATTACTCCACACATCTATCGTAAACTGCAGTCTCTGGTGAAAAGAGTTGAATTTTTCCAAGATGCTATCCACCTCAGTTGGGGGCGTTAAACATAGTACCTGTAGTAGAAAAGCAAAAGGAATTCAATGGAACTCGATTTTCTAAATCTTGTTGCATGACTGTCAGCAATAATATGTGATAATGGCTTCAATTGAACTCTGAGCTTCATTTCACTTTTAACCCCTTGTAACCAGATACCAAAATTACTTATCCTTCCCATTCATCGTTCCACTATGTTCCGTGCTCCTTTCTCCTACCTCAGTCAAATATTGCAATTCTCTTACTGTGTTAATAAAAACATGTCCCTCTTTGTCCTGCTTTTGTTCTGCTGCCTCGCGTTTCACGCGTCACTCACAGTATTTAAACGAGACTGACATAATTGGTATATGTAGGTGCTTGCGTGTGTGTATGCGTGAGTATGTATATGATTTTAACTATTGTTTCACCACTCATTGTATCGTTGCTTATTCGCGGTTTTTTGTTGCTATAAGGCTTTGTAATAGCAGATTTGCTGACGCCTAACCGCATTTGCAAGCTACTACAGTCTTATCTAACATATTTTATATTTATGTTTATTGCTCTGTTAGCATGTAATGTCTTCCACAGCGTTTTGCAATAAACTAAATTATATTAAAAAAAAAAGTTTTGTTTAACAGATCAATTTTAATGCTTACATTATTATAATGTAAATCTTTATCTGTCGCATTCCATCTAAACGTTGCAATAACAATTTTTACTCTAATATAAAATTACAATAATTTCTTTGTGCCGCATAATCGATCAATATGATTTTTTTAAAGGAATTGAAAACGTGTTTACGTGAACTTGCTATAGTAGACCACACGTTGGAAGTTCACGGAACGCCAAAGGAATACCAAAGGCTACGTAATTGGATAATTCGAATAATAATCGGATGGATTGTATACGTTTTTTATCAGTTTACGTATTATAGTTTTAATATTTCCTTTATTTATTATATAAATAATGAATTAAATTTCATCTTGTTTGTTGTTATGATGTTTACTATGCTTCTGAACAATTATCCGTCAAATGTTATTACCTTAAGTGCTCTGATCTCTGCAGCTATACTAGGGTTAGTATTATACATGTGTATACATTTACTTTGTAAGCTATTTTTGTTGACATTGTGCGTCAAAATCTTTACAGTGTGAAATACATAAAGATCTTTTGGTAAAATATAAAGATTGGAAGTCATGTCCATGACCTTGACAACATATATGTACGTTGTTTCTATTGTCTGTATAAAACATGTATACACAATACCTTGAGTATTAAAAATATACTGAACAACGGATATTAATAGTAAATAATTAATCACTACGTTTTTTATTAAATATTCGTAAGCGATGAACATCTTTAAAAAAACACTGTGAATGTAGTGATGTTGAGTAATGTAATCGAATAAATATATGGTCAGAATTTTCATCTCCAATGAACTTGATCTTGACATATGTCGTCATAAAAAAGTAACGGCAAAAC
>NW_017297607.1:6287-9764 GCF_001594075.2 Trachymyrmex cornetzi
ACTAAATATATCGTTATTTTTGACTAAAGTGATAATTAAATTTGACATTATATAATGTTAAATTGATATTGTATAGTGTCAAATATAACCATTGTTTTAGCAAAAAAAAAACGATATTATTGAGTAGGAGCAGTGGCGACTAACTTTGAGTTAATTTGACACTATAATATTTAAGTGTAGTGCTCAGGTGGGTTCCTTTTCGTTATCTAAAAATTATAAATTTTGGACAAAATATATTTTAAAATTCTGCTCCTCATACATGTATTAAATATTATATTGACACACAAAAAGTAAATATTAGGTATTGAACTTAATTCCTGCCGTTTTTTGTCTGAAAAATTGATTTGTTTCGAAGGTAAATACCGTAATCAAAGCATTATTAATAAAGTATTATTAATTAGTAATAAAGTAGAAAATGGAGAAAATTACTTTAAGGTATTCATTCATCTTCTCCTCGAAACAAATCAATTTTGGAGACGAAAAACGGCAGGAATGAAGTTCAACACCTAATAATTAAATTCTTATTTAGTCTTACTTTTGATTATTTATTACCGCAATTATAGCGTTAATGTGCTTATACATAACACGTATGTTATAATTTTAATAAAAGATAGAACTAAGTCTTTTTTAATTCAGATGCATAAGCTCCAGATTTCATCGAGTCAATGAACGTTTACGTGCTTTATATTGTGATCTGTTCGAAAGTAGCGCAGATTACAGAAGACAAAACAGATCCATCTTTGTGCATCAGCGGATAACGGAAGCTAAAGATCACAATCAATGTATATGGATTATAATGTAATAATTGCTTAATAGAATTACTGTGTACACGCATGCATGCGAATGTATATACAGGGTGTGACGCCAAAATCCGGACAAATTTCAAGTTGAAATTCCCTCCATTCAATACCACTGGCAGATATCGCGATTGACATTGAAATAGCTTGACGCATGTACTAAACCATCAACCTCGAAACAGTCGCAATGTTGAAACCAAGTGCGGAGTATAACCGAAGAGCCGCGATTATCGAAAGTGTTCGCGCCGGGCGCTCGGCGACAGAAATCATTCGGTTCTTCGGGTATCCGAGATCGACTGTGTATGATGTCATCGCAAAGTACCATGAGTCGGAGAAGTCCAACGAAGGTTCTGCAACACCGGTGAGGAAAATCCACTCAAACGAGCGCGTTGTCAGGACGCCCGACATCATTCAACGGGCTCAGGAGCTGATTTTTGAGGATCCAAGGCAGTCGATCCGAAAATTGTCGTCGGTTGTTGGTGTGAGGGAGAAAACTATGCGTCGAATCGTCGAGGAGGACCTTCGCTACAAGTCTTACACAATTAAACTGAGACAGATGCTTTCCGAAGCCGCTAGGACAAAGCGAGTTGAACGCTGCAACCTGCTTTTGTGTTCCTTAAAACACAATGCTGCCGGGCACAAGTTTTTTTCTGACGAGAAAATTTTTACTGTGGATGCGAAAATCAATCGAAGGAATGACCGCTGGCTCGCCCACAACCCTGAAGATGTCCCCATTGTTGCAAGAACGAAATTTCCGGCGAATGCTCACGTGTTAGGTGTTGTGTTTTTAACAAAAAGGAAAATGTCACAAAAGAAGTTTATTTGCGTGTTCTGACAAATGTAGTGAAGGATGGAAACTATAAAAAAATGCGGTTGCATGACATCACCCTCACTGGACACAACACCTAGCACGTGAACATTCGCCGGAAATTTCGTTCTTGCACCAATGGGGACATCTTCAGGGTTGTGGGCGAGCCAGCGGTCATTCCTTCGATTGATTTTCGCATCCATAGTAAAAATTTTCTCGTCAGAAAAAAACTTGAGTCGTCCGGCAGCATTGTGTTTTAAGGAATACAAAAGCAGGTTGCAGCGTTCAACTCGCTTTGTCCTAGCGGCTTCGGAAAGCATCTGTCTCAGTTTAATTGTGTAAGACTTGTAGCGAAGGTCCTCCTCGACGATTCGACGTATAGTTTTCTCCCTCACACCAACAACCGACGACAATTTTCGGATCGACTGCCTTGGATCCTCAAAAATCAGCTCCTGAGCCCATTGAATGATGTCGGGCGTCATGACAACGCGCTCGTTCGAGTGGATTTTCCTCACCGGTGTTGCAGAACCTTCGTTGGGCTTCTCCGACTCATGGTACTTTGCGATGACATCATACACAGTCGATCTCGGATACCCGAAGAACCGAATGATTTCTGTCGCCGAGCGCCCGGCGCGAACACTTTCGATAATCGCGGCTCTTCGGTTATACTCCGCACTTGGTTTCAACATTGCGACTGTTTCGAGGTTGATGGTTTAGTACATGCGTCAAGCTATTTGAATGCCAATCGCGACCTCTACCAGTGGTATTGAAAGGAGGGAATTTTAACTTGAAATTTGTCCGGATTTTGGCGCCGCACCCTGTATGTCTCTTGGTTTAATTAATTATAAAAATTTTAATTTATTTACAGGCACGTCCATCTACAACTATGCCTTATATCACGCAAATTAAACAAAGTATTCAAAGTACAAATGTTAATACAGATGTCATGGTACTTTAGCAAAGCTTTAAATTTCTATCTATTAATGTATAATATATCTATTAATGTTGTTGGTGATCATCGGGTTTTATGGACATTTACTAGTGTCATCACTTGTTTAGAATGCTGTTCTGATTTCGTTTTAAATACTATTTTATTTCTCACATTACACTACATATGTCAAACTGTTTATAATAAGGTAAATATTATAACAGAACAAAAGCATTAATAACCATTTTTAACTAGAATAATAAGCACAAGCATCAATAAAATTACACATGTCAAAGTTTTATTTGAAATCTGATTCATTGAATGCAAAGCTTTCAGTTTTACTACTAACTTTGGTAATTATATATTAACGGACACTACGTGGATGATCTTGACCTTGACATATGTTGTCATCACGGCCCTGAGTAACCTCCGACAGGTTTTAGGTGGCGGTCGATCTTCATTAAAAAATTATTAACAAAGAAAATTCAACTATAACACGAAAATTCCCTGCTTTAAAATATGTTTGATAGTCGTGCACTGTAAGGGACGCTGCGCCGTGCCGACGACCGCGACTTTGACATATGTTGTCAAACAGACAATTATAGAAGTGCAGGAACTCTTTGCAGGGGGGAGAGGAGTGAAAGTCGAAGGTGTGAGTCGTGCGCCCTTTTGCAGGAGGAATGGCGGGTAAGAGTCGAAGGTGAAAGTCATGCGCCTTTTTGCAGGGGCGAAGGGGGGTGAGAGTCGGTGGTAAGAGTCGTACGCCCCTAAAGCAGGGATGGAGGGGGGTGAAAGTTGCTTCGTGTTGAAAGTCAAAACCTATGTAGAATAGTATTTAATATTGCAATATAGCAGAAATGATACGTTATTTTTCAAACTTCTTTTGTTAATAACTTTTTAACCAATAACGATCCAAAAAAATTTTTTCCTGCTTTACTCTGCAT
>NW_017297607.1:9846-10610 GCF_001594075.2 Trachymyrmex cornetzi
CTGTTCTAAGAACAAAAATTATACAAGAAAATATGAAAGTCGTGCGCCCCCAAGCAGGGGGGAAGGCGGAGTGGAAGTTACTTAGCGTGGAAAGTAAAATATACTTTGAAGCAGAAAATTTCTGTTTTATATGGTTGAAAAAGAATATTCTTCTTAAACTTTTTTGTCAATAATTTTTTAACGAAGAGCGACCGCCACCTAAAACCTGTCGGAGTTTTCTCAGGGCCATGACCTTGACAACATATGTCAAGGTCAAGGTCATCGGCGCGGTGTCCATCAATGTATATAATTAACCAAACTTTCGTTTTTTGTTGACATAATTTCAGATAAATGAGACGGTAGCAATTCTTCACAAATTGTCCAATTATAACCTCGATGAGGATTTACGCGAACAAGTAAATAACTATAACAAAATTTTATTTTATAATTTTAACTTCTTATGCTTAATTTTACTAGCGCTCAAAATCCGGATATCTACATAAATATCAATGAATGATTGTGTTATTTCATACTATCAATATTCTGCTATCATAGTGTATCGTACTGTCAATATTCTACTTTCGTACGATCTGTACCCTACTATCACACTATGAATATTCTGAAAAATAGGGTCAATACATTTTGGCATATAGAATTGAAAATAATTTATAAGGTTTTGTAGTTGATGTTGATATGTACAAATATCCTAAAAATACATATAAAAGAATATAATATGTTAAATTAATAAATTCATAGTGTTTTATTATATTAATTTTTAGTTATTT
>NW_017297607.1:11068-11331 GCF_001594075.2 Trachymyrmex cornetzi
TCATACATAATTATATATGTTTATGAATATTTATGCGTGTTTATGTAAGTTTATACATATTTATACGTATTCATTAATGAAAAATTGTTTACCGGGTATGTCGTTAAAACATTGTAGTTACATAACTTACCTCTGGAAAGTGTATTAAATTGGACTTAAATTTAACTTATTATTTACTACGTTCATACATTAATGTGAACGCTTTACTTTGAAATTAAAAAATGGATTGATTTTGACACATATTGAAGCTAAAAGTAACAAAA
>NW_017297607.1:11486-11781 GCF_001594075.2 Trachymyrmex cornetzi
TTTAACGCTTATTAAATTATTTATTTCAATTAGATTTGGCAGTTTGTGTTGCAAATAAAACAGAGAGAGGTAAAATTTGGCTTGGGACATTTCTACTATGGACATAATTTAATCTGCTGGGTATGTCTTATTTTAAATAAAAGTATAAAAGTACATAATAAACGTATATACATATACTGTGTCCCATTTTAAATGACAACTTCAAATTTCTCTTGAATAGTGCATTTTAGAGAAAAATGTTTCAAACAAATGTTTTGTGACTTCGAGGGAGACATAAAATGGTATCATTGGTTTG
>NW_017297607.1:11857-12060 GCF_001594075.2 Trachymyrmex cornetzi
TTTTCATTATATATTCTTGTAACTTACCTTGAGAGCTTTTCAAAACACTATAATTAAATCCATTTTCATTAAGTACTTCTCGAGTTATAAGGCTTACGAGTTACAGTACCGCCGGCATTAGTATTACCCAAGGTCTCCGACCGACGGCTAAAACCTCAAGAATTTTGTTCAGGATCATGACCTGGATAACATTTTTCGAGATC
>NW_017297607.1:12526-13285 GCF_001594075.2 Trachymyrmex cornetzi
AAATTTGAGGTTGTCATTTAAAATGGGACACCCTGTATATATACATACAATATATACATGATGGAACAATAACTCTGTTCACTTTGAATAATTCCCCTATTTTTAGAGATATGTAATATTATATTTATTGAAGTTTTGTACAACATCAAGGGGATATAATATAGGGGAGAGTGGTCTAAATCGGACTTATTTGCAGTTTTTGCTCTCTATAAAGCGTAAATAAAGTCCGACCTTAAAATCGAAGGTGGGGTTGGAAAGATCATTTAATTCTCTTTTTTGCTTTAGACCATTTTGACGTATCTTTCACCTGTGTTGAAATGTAATGGAAAATGTAAAAACGCTTTTTCCGATCCGATTTGGAACCAAACATAAAATTTTTAATAATTCATAAACTATTAATTCTTGTATAACCTTAATACTTTTATAATCATAATAATGAGATGAATCAATTGGTGGATGAAAAACACATAGTTGCTTTAAATTAAATGTATATGTATAAAGGATATTTTTTTAAATAAGCAGCTATGTGATTTCCCAGTGAGAAACGACGATAGAATCGATATGCAATGGATGATTCGACATCGGAATCATCAAATTGACGTCTATTCGACGTCGATTTCATTGTCATTTCTCACTGAGTTCTTTGCATCAATTCATTCATCTCATTATTCTGTTCATAAAAGTATTAAAGATTACAAAAAAATTAATAGTTTACGAGTATTTAATATTTTATGTCAATATATGCCAGAATAAAGTACA
>NW_017297608.1:0-500 GCF_001594075.2 Trachymyrmex cornetzi
CAAGTTAAATTCCATGTAATTCGAATACTAAATTAAATAAATAATATTAACTTTAATGATATGACAATTAAAAAGGCATAGAACCAATCTTTAAACAAAACGTATTTAATTAAATCAAATTAAAATCTCTAGATACAAACGTTTAGACTCCGATCGGGTCATTTTCAATGTTACAAATTTTTGTCATGAATCTTAAATTACAGTTATAATCTCATTAAATGGAAATAAATATGATTAAATAAAACATTACATAAATTCGCACGCGTAATCTTGTCGTTGACATAAAAAGCGCAAGTTGTCCATTATAAATTAATTTAAGTTGCGAATAATTTCATATCTAAGAAAGAATAATTATACAATTGAAACCTCAGGTTATATATAAAGAATATTGTCTATAATAAAATAACATTTGTGTTATAACATTTGTGACAAGGAAGATTTTATAGCACATTAATGGATTTTATTTTTACTGACACATATGTTGAATTTTTATATCTACT
>NW_017297609.1:0-519 GCF_001594075.2 Trachymyrmex cornetzi
TGAATCGGACCGCGGCCTAAGTTAAGTTATAATAGGGATGTGCGATCTCCATTAATTGTATCAATTTTTGAATTGATTTAAAATCGGATTGATTGAAATCGATCTATTAAAAGATCGGACCTGAATGAATCGATCTATTGAAGATCGATTCAATTAAAATTTTTTTGTGACATATGTGACACACATCTCACGAGAAATGTCAATGGAATAGACATCAAATCGATGACAATTTGATTATTTCTCACTGCGATTGTAGAAATTCAACAAAAACAATTAAAACATGATTCTGATTTGTCTCCGAGTAAAATCATTTTAATTTAAAATAAAAATCTAGGTTCAATCTAACATCTGTAGTTTATGGCATAAATCAATTACTAATATAAAATCGGTAAAATATCGTATATAAATTCAATTTGATAACAACTGTCAGTGTCAATTAGTATAAATTAGAATTAATTATTGTTGTTTTATTGCGGGTTGAACAGTGTTTGCAGTCGTCCACGGACTCTCTATGGCCGA
>NW_017297610.1:0-558 GCF_001594075.2 Trachymyrmex cornetzi
AAGCTGGCCGGAATTCGTATCGTTGGTTACGTGTGGCTCGTATTGTGTCTAACACTTAACTTTAAAAAAATTAATAAAAAGTTATTAATTACCGATAAAATGTAACTAAATAAAGTTAAAAAGTTAGGAATCTAAAATGTAACTAAGTTAAGTTAAAATTAATTAACTTTTTAACTTTTTAACTGAACTTTTAACTTTTTAATTTAGCACTACCCAACCCTGATAAAAAGACATTATTAGTGAATATGAATTATAATATTTTATATGTATTATAATGTACATATACACAATAACGTACCCAAACTATAATTTTAATATTGCATATATCATTAATTCACTAACATGTCTATATGCAATAATAGAATAATATTGTGTCATTGTGTGTGTACATTATAATGCACATAAAATGTAATTGTAAGTCGTATTCATGAATGTCTTTTTATATACAACGGTAGAATTAAATTTTATGTGTATCATTATATATACATTATATATACATTATACAGGGTGTCAATTATGTACCGGGACGGTCAAATATTTCGACAACTTCCAACATTA
>NW_017297611.1:0-327 GCF_001594075.2 Trachymyrmex cornetzi
CAATGGCGGTGCTTCAAAAGACGTGTATAAGATTGTAACAGGTGACGAATCATGGATCTATGCGTATGAGCCGGAAACTAAACAGCAGTCGACTGTATGAGTGTTTCAAGATGAACCATCGCCTGTTTTTTCGAAAAAACTGGTCATGTGGCAACAGTGCCTTCAGAGGAAATTAGAACGGTCAATTCTGAATGGTACACAACCATTTGTTTGCCGGAAGTCTTCAGTAAAATAAGGAAAACAAACAAGCGCCGCCGGATCATTCTTCATCAAGACGATGCCAGCTGTCACACATCTCGTCTAACAACCGACTATTTGAGCACTCAA
>NW_017297611.1:2129-2645 GCF_001594075.2 Trachymyrmex cornetzi
TTACATGCAATTTATTCCATAAGCAAAACTATTGATGATATTTCCATATTTAATAATAAACACTGTATATTACAAAAAAGTATATTATATTACATAAGTAAGGAAATAAATATAATATACAGGGTATTTGATAATAATCTGTTCATTAATAGTCTCATCACCATTCGTGGATAGGTAGAGCGGACTAAATTGAATATATACATTAATAAATTTCGTTTTTTAACATGGAAAGTTTCAAGTAGAATAGTAAATAATAAATTTTTAATAGCATTTATAAGCAAATTTGGTTTTTTTTGTTACAATGGAAAAAAGTTAGGGAATTTGCTTTTTCCATTGTAGCAAGAAATAAATTTAATCACTTTTAAATGCTGTTTAAAATGTACTATTTCACAGATCTACTTGAAATTTTGTGTGTATGCCTATAAAGAACGACAAATGTGAAAAATAATGTCAAATTTGCGATGTGAGCAAGAGTAGATATAGAGTAGAGAAAGGAGGAAAAGATTCAATTACGAT
>NW_017297612.1:0-558 GCF_001594075.2 Trachymyrmex cornetzi
TGGCCGAACCTCTTTGCGACCCTGACCGCAGCCCGTGACCGACGAGCTACGTCCGCGCAAAGTAAGGTCGTTTCATGATTATGTTCTTCGTTACGTTTTTCCATAGTACATATATCGTGTTGTCATCTCTTACGTATATAGATACATACATATATACGTACATACATATGTACATACATATGTATACATATATATCTCTCTTTACTAGGTCATTTCTTAACGCTCCCAACTGACGTTTACAATTGAATAAAAAAAGCTTTATACACTGCCTATATATACAACACTGCATACATACATGTGGTGTAATCTCTTACGTTCATACATACATACACGTAAATACATACACGTTTATACATACACGTAAATACATACGCGTTCATACGTACGCGTTCGTACGTACGCGTTCGTACGTACACGTTCATACATACACGTTTGTATATATATGTGTGAACGTGTATGTACGAACGTGTATGTACGAACGTGTATGTACGAACATGTACGTATGAACGTGTATGTATTTACGTGTATGTATTTACGTGTATGTATGTATGAACGTAA
>NW_017297613.1:0-438 GCF_001594075.2 Trachymyrmex cornetzi
TCGAGAGCAACAAATTCAGACGACATCCCAGTACCAAATTTAAGCCAGCAACAAATCTTTTACCTGTACTTTACCCTTGTTTCGCTAGTCCGCTGAGGTTTTTCGTGATTATTTAAACTTATTTTGCAAGCAACAAATTCGTAAATTGCATATTTCGAGAGCAACAAATTCAGACGACATCCCAGTACCAAATTTAAGCGAGCAACAAATTTTTTACTGGTACTTTACTCTTGTTCCGCCAGTACGCTGAGGTTTTTCGTGATTATTTAAACTTATTTTGCAAGCAACAAATTCGTAAATTGCATATTTCGAGAGCAACTAATTCAGACGACATCCCAGTACCAAATTTAAGCGAGCAACAAATTTTTTACTGGGACTTTACTCTTGTTCCGCTAGTACGCTGAGGTTTTTCGTGATTATTTAAACTTATTTTGCAAG
>NW_017297614.1:0-846 GCF_001594075.2 Trachymyrmex cornetzi
TGCATATTGCTTCACCATATTAACACATCGTTCCAGGGCTATTTTGACAGAAAGTTGCTAAATATCTTTATTGGCTCTCTTCGGGTATCATATTTTTCTATGACTACCCTTGCCTCTTTTAAGCTCATCGTTCTCTTCTTGTTAAAGCAGTCTTTATAGCTTGCATTGTTCTTGCTGCCTCCGTGGGCTGTAATTGTTCATCGTACCTCTCCAAGATTATCCTAACTTCGACACTTTCTAATTTTTGCTACTCTCCCTTCCTTGGTATTCTTTCTTTGCCATGTCTTGTTATTATTATCTTCTATTATTATCTAAATGATTTTTGATTTTACTTTGGCAGATAGAAGAAGTCGAATGACGTACCCACCTATAAGCCCCTAAGTCTGACTACTCCAGGGGGGCGACAGGTACCCTGGAGGCGTGGTTCGAGACTGCTCGATTTTACGTTCTACAGTCATACTGACCCTGAGCACGACTTTATACACCTTGGCCTTTGAACGAGCGCCATTCCTTGGAAACGCTTACCATTAAGCCGTTCAACCATCGGTGTTTGATGAGTTGAAAATAAATTCCGAGCGTTGGACCCACTCGTTCCGTTGCAGCTCAAAGTCGGGCCACGAAGGCCCCAGTACTGACCATTCGCCTCTCGCCACTGTCCATCCCCTAGGGGATAAGGCAGCGACGGCAGACCCTTTCGGACGGTTGCATCACATTAATTGTGGTAGCCACATAAGAGTAATTTGTCGCGACTCGTGGCTGTGCTGTGTTGATTGGTCTCCCTTTGAGTAGTCGGCGCCGGTCCAAGCCCCGAAAGATCCCAGCAATGGGACCATGGCGCCGGGAGGG
>NW_017297614.1:2593-3759 GCF_001594075.2 Trachymyrmex cornetzi
CATCGTATCCATCACGACCTCGGGAGAGTCTCGCTCTAGACGGAATGCAGTTAACCCGAATATGGTGATAGTGCACGTTGTCAGTTCCGGGTACAGCGTCAGCACCATGTGCGACCCAATATGAGCTCAGTTTGGACTACGAGACTTCCCTGAGCCCGTTCCATCGCACGACTCGCTCAACCAGGCTGTACACTGCTGTCTGAGCTCAGCAGCCGAAGTAACTCTATGGCCGCGAACCCTCATTTGGTTCTCGCACCACACCAACTGTTAGCCACATATGTGGATTCTGCAGCGGCGCTTGCCGCAGGCAGAGCACTTCTACATGGCCGCTGTAGTCGGTTATGAATTAAGATAGGGATAAAAACTTTGAGTAGAATCATGCCAAGCCCGCCACTCTGTATCGGCGCATGGAAATATCCAGCAGGAACATCATGAGGATACCGCAGCCAGCGACGCGCTGCAGTGCGCACTAGCATGTCCAATCCTTTTAACATTTTATAGGAGACAGCTCCAAGAACCCACCGATAGTAATATCGGGGGAGGAGTCAGTCCCTGAGCAACCGTAACCGCTGTTGCGGTTCTAACGGTGCTTTACTTAGTAGCTCGATGGAATTAGCGAAAGGCGGAACGCTTGCGTGATTCCCTGGCACCCTGATACATGCATCCCAGATACGTCCAGACCTCGACAGGGGATCTTTGCGGTATCAGCGCTCCCCCCACAGTGAAGTAAGGTGTAGTGTCAACCTTCACCTTCTTGTCTTGGCCGGACGCCACCATGGAGAGCACACCAGTTTTCTTTGCGTTAATGTTCAATACATTTTGCATAAAGGCAGCATGAAGCCGTGTCAAGTTATCCTGCAGACCAACTTTGGTGGAAGACAAGGGCACAATGTCGTCAGCATAGCCCAGCGCGCTGATCAGCCTGTCACCCATTCGATAGCCCACATCCTCCGAGAGAACTCCTAGTGCTCTATCTACGACCAGATTGAACAGTAGGGGCGATAACGGATCACCTTGCCTCACACCACGTCCTGTCTTAATCGGCATCTCCATATCACATGCGGACGCCTGCAGTACAGTCCGGGAATTGTTATAAACGGCCCTGATATAGCTACTGAACTCGGACGGTAAATCCGCCTCCTCCAGAGTCCGATGTATGGCATGGT
>NW_017297614.1:5112-5870 GCF_001594075.2 Trachymyrmex cornetzi
GGTTCTTGGCTGCTGCCCTCAGCCTGGCTACCGTGATCAGCCACTATATTACGACCCTGTGGAGGTGGTCTCTGGCTGCCGTGCCCAGCCTGGCTGCCCTGTTCAGCCATTGTGTTCCCACGACCACGTCGCGGTCTCAACATATAACGCGCGGAGCCAGCTACGTCTTCCTCCGGCGCCTCCGCACAGGCGGAGTCTTCATTCGCATCTCTCGCACGCAGTGCCCGGGCCATCCGAGAACCCGGGCGTAAGGATCCATTCTTTTGTACTTCCATTTTTGACTGCGTGTAGGAGAGCAAACGGATTGACAGCCGAGAGCCCCCCAAATAGCCGCGCACTTTCTTGGCCCCACAACTCACCATAGGCGTCGGCACTTGGGCTAAAAGCCCTTAGGGGCGCACACGCCACAACATCATTTTGCCACCCTGCGCAAGCACAGGGACCCATGAGCACCACTTGGAGGTAGGTGCGTGACTTGGACGAGAGAGGTTGTGTGTTACACGTCATCGTCCCTACTATGACTCTTTGCAGTTCTGCGATTACGCCAAAAGGATTTTAAGATGTTACTTAAGAGAGTCATAGTTACTCCCGCCGTTTACCCGCGCTTGCTTGAATTTCTTCACGTTGACATTCAGAGCACTGGGCAGAAATCACATTGTGTCAACACCCGCGAGGGCCATCGCAATGCTTTGTTTTAATTAGACAGTCGGATTCCCCTAGTCCGTGCCAGTTCTGAGCTGAGCGTTGAATGGCGGCCG
>NW_017297614.1:10561-10828 GCF_001594075.2 Trachymyrmex cornetzi
GCGCTCAGACCCTTCTGTGCACACCGCCGCGACCCTCCTACTCGTCAGGGCCTCGTGGCGGCGCGCACGCGGCCGCCCTACTTGCCGCACGCAATACGAATGCCCCATCTGTCCCTATTAATTCATTACCTCGGGGTTCCGAAAACCAACAAAATAGAACCGAGGTGCTATTGCATTATTCCATGCACGCAGTATTCAGGCGATTATAGCCTGCTTTAAGCACTCTAATTTGTTCAAAGTAAACGTACCGGCCCGACTCGACACTCA
>NW_017297615.1:0-2195 GCF_001594075.2 Trachymyrmex cornetzi
ACGGAGAAATCCCACCGAATAGGAATGTGGTAAAACAGGGGGGCTTTAGCATCGCCTTAAGTTGCGGTATGTCTCAACAAGGAAATAACTGTCTCATTCCAATCGCTTGGATGTGTGGAGCTATCAAAAATCTGTTATAATTTAATATTTATTATGTTTACTTTAAATATAATCGTACAATAATGAATCTTTGCAGTTTAAATGAATTTAGACAATGTCATTATACAAATTGGTATAAGAAATATATTTTGAAAAAAAAAGGAATAATTATATTATAGATCACATAACGCGTACATGTATATTTTTAACTATTTAACATTTACTCACGTTACGGTATTTCGGTTGGAAACATTTCTAAAGAAATTTTCGTCATACTTTTCTGTTAGATGACCAAAAAATTCAATTTTGAATATGTAGAGCCCAGGAAGCAACATATAGATTAAAGAAAATTGTAAAATGTTCGTATGAGAGATAGGAGTATTTGTATTTATTCAGTACGTAAATTATACCATTCTTTGTACTTAAAGTTACGTTCGCCCGATTTATAATTGTCAGATGTAGTTGATGCAAATTTATACGTTGCGTCGATCGAAGAATGTTAATAGTTGTACTGGTTTCGCCATGAAAGAGAAATAAGCCATCATCATGTTTTAATTTTAAATCAATTATCAGTTCTTTCCAAGTGTAACTGAATTTATTAGATTGATAAAATGTGTTTATGTGGCTGAGTTGTATACAGTAGTGCACTGGTATCACGTAAATAGGAAAATGTATGTAGTTTGAAATGGTGAAATTGTGTTCTTGACTATTAAAAGCAGCTATTGTTAGAATAAGTGTTACGCTTCTACTTATCTGTGCTAGATTCATGCTGCATCAATTGTCGTTTTAAATTTATGTATATATCTGTCAGAAAGTTTAATGAAATAATATATAATACTCATAATAATAATACGGGGTAATTAAAGTCGCGTTATTTAATTATAAAGAAACTGTTACCAGTAAAAGTAACACTAAACCAGTAAAAGTGACACTTTTTTATTTCAATAAAATTTTTAGCTTTGTTATTTTTATTATGTTAAAGCTATTGTTGCAGCGACGTTAGGTTCTTAAAAAGTTTTATATTATTATTATAATAAACATTTTTCTATTGAATACGTGTTTGTTTTTCTGTTAATTGATACTTTAAACAGAAGTCTTATAAGTATCATATGAATATTTACAAAAAATTTCATTTTATAATAATTGTAGTACATTATTAAGGTACGTACATATTTTCTTAAACAAGCAACGTTTACTCAAAAGTCAAATAGTATTGTTACAACATCACCTTGGTGAAAACTTTTCTCATAAGTTTTCATATAATTTTTCAGAATTTCTAAGTATATAATTTTATAACTTTCTCACATTTTTTATACGAATTGGAATATTTCTCAGAAAATCTACATCTTTTCTCAAAATTAAAATTTTTCATATATTAATTATGAGATATTAGAAAATTTCTAAGATTTTTTGTAAGTATAATTTCTGATAAAATGTTATAAAATCTAAAAAATTTTTAAATATTTTTTAAAAACCATGGGAAAAGAAATTTCTAAATATTTCAGAATTCACATGTATGAAAAATTCTGAGAGAAGGTGTAAACTTTCCAAATATTTCTTAGTATATTTGAAAAATGTTCCAATTTGTATAAAAATTATGGAAAAAATTTCCACCAGGACAGTATTTAAAATAATGGAGCGTTGACTCCGTAAATATATTAAGCGTCATATTTTTAGAAACTTACCCTGTGTAATAAAATTATGCTGTTAGAATATAATTTGAACTCGTAATTTATATTCATATAATAAATGTAACGGAAATATAGATCGTGGTAGAATATTTCCGATTGTTGAGATGTTATTCTTCCGAGATGTCACAACAGACTATATTGTAGTATCAGAGAAGACGGAATACATAATAAATACAAAACCGTTTTGTATTAATTTTAATGTAAACATACTATATTAGGAAACGTAATGTTAATCGATTTTCTTTTCGAGAGAATCGATAAGTTTAATGGATACGTTTGATCAAGTTATCCAAATCTTTGATTTATTCAGCTAACGAACTGTTGACGCACTTCTAACCCCGTAAATACAATAGAGTAGTGAGCCTTAATATATATAAGCCTTAAAAAATTGGCCAATCATAGTCG
>NW_017297616.1:0-235 GCF_001594075.2 Trachymyrmex cornetzi
TCGCACTTATTTTCTAGAATGAAATTATAGTCTGTTTTACTTGTAGGTATGTATGTTTGTTTTAAACTCGTACTTTCAATAACATATGAGTTACTTTTCATGATAATATATTGTATAAATTTAGATAATATATACTTTATTTATGTATGTTCACTTTGAACTGGCACCTTTATTAATATATCAGTTACTTGTCGTGGTAATATATTATCAGATAATCATTTGAATTTTTGAATAT
>NW_017297616.1:467-867 GCF_001594075.2 Trachymyrmex cornetzi
ATACATCTATAGAAATACATCTAGAGGAAATACAAAAAATACAACAATTTTAACGATGGATTAGAACGTGTATAAAAAATAATTTTAATAAGAAATAGTATGGAAATGATATATTATAAGATAATTACGAAAATCTCAACTTTTTTATATAACGACTACTTTAAATATTCGGGATGATTTATGTAAAGTATATCACTGCGATGCAGAGATTGATTATATTGTTCTGTAAATAAACAAAATATTTCGGGTTGAAACTTTGACATTAATGGCTGTTCTACAATATGCTTTTTGTTTTCTGTTTCTTGCTGTTTGTCTCTTGACTTCTTGATCAAAAAGTCAAGAGACAAACAGAGACAAACAGCAAGAAACAGGAAACAAGAAGCACATTGTAGAACAGCCG
>NW_017297617.1:0-367 GCF_001594075.2 Trachymyrmex cornetzi
ATCTTTTTTACGAATAATACATAAAATTTTGATGAATTTAGCTTGGCGCCAATTTTGTTGATACCAAATCTTTTATACGAATGATACATATCATTAGAGTTAAATAAAAACGCGCCAGTTGTTGATATCAAATCTTTTATACAAATGATACGTATCATTAGTTCTACTAAACAGCAAACATGATTAGTCATCAATTTCACGGCCGATTAAGTAATTGGCGTTGGTGAAACTGGCCCAAAAGGTGATGAAAAAAGGTAAAAAATATGATTTTAACTTGGCGCCACAATTGTTGATATCAAATCTTTTATACACATGATACATATATCATTAGATTTAGTAAATTTTGTGATATAATGATTTTTATGTA
>NW_017297618.1:0-7325 GCF_001594075.2 Trachymyrmex cornetzi
TATCAAACACACAAGCAGTGCTATTAACGACATCTCTCTAATGGGCGGAAACTTATTCCCATATCTAATACTATATATATACTTGCATATATACCATATTGCTTGTCAATTTAATTCGCGATTACTAGAGTAGTTTTAATTGCGTTTATTTAGTCCGGAAAAACAATTCGGCGCAGTTTGAAAAAGACTACAATATGGTATATATGCAAGTACATATATAGTATATATTAGTAATTCAAGATTGAATTATTTAAAGCAACGAAGATCCAGCTCCGACCGTAATAGGCAGTTACATTCTAGTATTAATTGAGTTTCTCAAATATACGGTCAAAAAAAAAAATATAAATATAATATAGATAAAGTTATACAAACAGTAATCAATACAGAAACAAGAGTTACCAAAGAAAAAGATATGTAGCATTTCCTTCTGCAGTATAGGGCCCATCTGTAAAGAGTAAGAAATAAGAATATAGGATAAATCGTTGACATTGAATTATTTTTGACTGTTCTGTGGCATGGGCTGAGAATGGGTTACGTACCTGATCATCTGCATGTCCGTCTCTTGCCTGTCCGTATGGATACCATCCGCGATATTTAAGGATTGTTGTTCGATCGCCACCGAAAGGTTCAACGTACGCAAATTGAATCCTGCCACAATATGCTTACAATACACAGTTTTTGTGCTCCTCATCTTCCTCTTCGCTCGCGACCCGATCCGGTACATGCAGAATCAGTACGATACGAGTATAACATTTTATTATTTTTCATTTATTTGATAGAAGGGCCTTTCTGAAATCAAGACCTTTCTGTGGTAAAGGGCCCTACCGTGGGCCATACTGTTCTATAGGCCAGGGCCTACTGTGGTACAAGGCCCTTCTGTATTCCGAGTCCTTCTGTGGTACAGGGACCTCCTGTAGGCCAGGCCGTTCCGTGGGCCAAACTCTTTCGTGGATCAAGCCCTTCTGTGGGCCAGACCTATCTGTGATACACATGGTGGTGATAAGAAAATTCCATTTGTTTAATTTTTAGTAAATTTTCGTTAACTCAACAATTAACAAATTTTGTAAAATCGGATGATGTCGCTTGGATGTCTGTATCGATTATCAATCCTCATCCTCGGTTTGTCCGACGAATGCCTCAATCGGTTTTTAGAGTGTGACTGTCGATGAAACTTACACTCACTTATCGCAATGCTTCGGTAGTGATACAAGCGACACAAATGACACAAGTGTCGTTCTATCTTTGTTCTGTAGGCTGTGCCTTCTGTGAACCAGGCCCTTCTGTGGTATAGGGCCCTTCTGTGGTACAAAGCTTTTCTGTTTGCTGGGCCCTTCTGTAGTTCAGGGCTTTTCTGCAGGCCAGGCCTTCTCTGGTACAGGACCCTTTTGTGGAACAGGGCATTTCTGTAGGGTAGGCCCTTTTGTGGGTCAAGCCCTTCTGTGGACCGATCCCTTGTGTGGTACAGGGCTCATTTGTAGGTCAGGATCTTCTGCGGTAATAGGTTCTTCTTTGTACAGGTCAATTCTATAGCCCAGGCCATTTCATGGGTCAAGATTGGTCTTGTGTGACCAATGCCCTTTTGTGGTTTTATTTATCGCACGTGCGTTTGTGCGTGTGCGCGCACGCGCGCGTGTGTTAGTATTGTGTATGATTGCTTATACGGTAAGGAAGTCATATGATTTTAAGAATCTTCATTGTCATTTTCAAAATTTGATGAATTATCGTCCATGCGCTCACAAGCGCTCGCAAGCCAAGAACACAAATAATTGCAGATGTTGAAATATGAATTTGAGACCGTCCTTTTTAGGACCAAATGATGTACGAAGTCCGTTTTCACAATCTCTCCAGGGTGCACATTGTGTAACGTTGATGCCAACGATAAGAGTATAATTGACATCAAAAGTAAAATTTAAAGAAATAATTTAAAGAAAGATACAGAATCTCTCGATGACCTATATGTTTATTTATAAAATTAAATATAATGCCTTTTTTGTGATCTATGGGATGATTTAAATAGTAACTCAAATATCTACCAGAAAAAGATGGTTTATTATATAGATCAAACACAATATTCAAATCCTCCTCTCTCTTTAAGGTAACATCTAAGAAACTGATCATGTTATTCTTTTCAATTTCTATGGTGAACTGTAGCTGGTGTATGTGGTAAAACGAGTTGAACGTTTCTAAAATGTGGGACACTGAATCTTTTGGTGTCGCTAGTAATATATTATCTACATATCTCAATAGGTTCAATGCTGATTTTTCAAGGCCTTCCCTTGTAGAAAAGTACTACTGAGCATTAGGAGTATTTTGAGGCAGTACTGTACTACAGCACTACAGCACTACTGTACTACTACACTACTGTAGTAGTACAAAAGTGTTCAGTAATGCTGAGTAGTGATAAGACCTTCTATACGAGGGTGGTCTGAAAAGTTTTGAGCCTAACATAGAAACAAGTAATTTTTCGGTCGAATTCAATTTTATTTTTCCGCATAGTCTCCTTTTAAGTCGAAACAGTTTTTCCAGCGATGCTCCCACCCCTTTAATCCATTCAAATAATACTGAGCGTCTTGCTTTGCAAAATAGGCGGATGCGATGACCTCCTCGTTCGATGAAAATTTCTGTCCTCCGAGCCAAACTTTGAGCCTAGGAAACAGAAAAAAGTCGCTGGGGGCCAGATCTGGTGAATACGGTGAATGATCAATTAATTCGAACCGCAATTCGTGAATTTTTGCCATAGTGACCGCCGAAATGTGAAACGGTGTGTTATCTTGATGAAACAGCATGTCCTTATTTTTCAAATGCAGTCGTTTTTTCTCAATTTCTGCCTTCAGCTTGTCAAGCAATGATGCGTATTACGTCCCTGTTATTGTTTTATCTTTTTCAAGATAGTCGATCAACACAATTCTATGACTGTCCTAAAAAAACAGTCGCCATCACCTTTCCCGCTGATAAAACCATCTTCGCTTTCTTCGGAGCAGGTTCACCCTTCGCAGTCCACTGTTTTGATTGTTCTTTCCTTTCAGGAGTGAAGTGGTGGACTCAAATTTCATCAACCGTTATTAATCGACGCAAAAAATCCGATTCGTTTCGCTTAAACCGCTCCAACAGGGCCTTAGAAATGTTCATTCGAATGCGTTTTTGATCCAGAGTGAGCAAGCGCGGCACCCAACGCGTGGTTAACTTACGCATGCCTAATTCTTTAGTCAAAATATGACAAACACGTTCTTTTGATATGCCAACAGCCTCTGCTATCTCCCTAATCTTAATTCGACGGTTGTCCATTATCATTTGATGAATTTCTTCGATGTTATCGGTGATGGTCGCAGTTGTTGGCCGTCCCGAACGCTCATCATCAGCTAAGCTGATACGACCACGTTTAAATTCAGCTATCCATCTTTTCACGGTGGCAAATGATGGGGCAGAGTCCCCGTAAACAGCGTCCAACTCGACTTTAATTTGTGTAGACGTATTGCCTTTCAAATGCAAGAATTTAATTATAGCACGATATTCAATTTTTTCCATTTTTACAAAATGACGACACAAATGATTGTCAAACAAGAACTGAACGTCCAAAGTGGCCACAATTGTCACAGATATCTTTCGTAAGTATCACGATTATAATACCAGAATGGCTTTGACGAGTAACGCCATCTTCATGATGAGGCTCAAAACTTTTCAGACGACCCTTGTATATCCGCGTTTCGGCAAGATACAAAATGCAGGAAATGTGTATGCATCACAGAAATTAATTATTAATAATTCTATTTAAAAAAAAGCACTTTCAGAGACTCTACGAGCACACTCTGATCAAGCTGAGAGTAAGTGATGGATTTCATTTACATATGCCTATCTATAGGGATTCGCGTTATTTTCTCCTTACTAAAAACGAGTCCATCTTGCGGCGGTACTGCGTATTACACTGCTTGCTTGGCGGCGTCTATAGCGTACATATACTCTGCAAGCGGCATAATACGCAGTATCGCCGCAAGATGGACTCGTTTTCCGTAAGGAGAAAATGACACGAATCCCTATAAATAGGCATATGTAAATGAAATCCGTCACTTACTCTCAGCTTGATCATAGTGTGCTCGTATAGCCTCTAAAAGTGTTTTTTTTTTAAATAAAATTATTAATAGTTAGTTTCTGTGATGCATACTCATTTCCTGCATTTTGTATCTTACCGAAACGCGAATATATAGAAGATCTTAGCACTATTCAGCATTACTGAACACTTCTGCACTACTACAGTAGTGTAGTAGTACAGTAGTGCTGTAGTACAGTAGTGCCTCAAAATACTCCTAGTACTCAGTAGTATTTTTCTGCAAGGGAGAGCGTTACATATTTTTGTATATTCATATTTTGTATATTCTTTTTATAAATTTCGTACATTAATTTCCGTTAACAATTGCGTTTTTAGTTTATAACATTGATAATGACCTAATAGAGGTCGAAACGTTTGTTGTTCTCTTTGTTCTATTAAATTTTCTTTGTGTGTGTGTGTGTGTGTTCCATCTAATAGTATGTTTTCTTTGTTTACACAATTTTTAACTTAACTTATTTATAATTTATTTTTATGTATATATATTTATTCATCAACGAATTTTTGGCTCGTAGCCCTGTTCTTTTTCATATTTTTAAATTTATTGAGCCATATTATCTTACATATTTTAATTAAATTATAAAAATTAATAAATTATATTTGCTTTTCCAGAATTCTTTTATTAATCTGTACATATTTCCATTATTGATTGTCACGTCCGGTTTTTAAAATTCGCCGGACGCGGAGCGCACGTTCGATTCTCCGCTATACAGGCTAGAGTATATGCCTGCGTCTAGTTTACTCGCTAGGGACGAATCCCGCAAATAAACTGAGGAGGAGGAGAGAAGGAAAAAAAATATTGTATAGGCTAGACGACTCATTCGACTTTATGTATTGCTAAGGGGTTTTTACATATAAATAGCCGTGCCCCTCGGAATGCTACTACCTCAAACTTTCCCGTAACCGTTTCTACGCGTTATTCGCGGCTTCTGCTGGCCGGTGGAGGTGTGCGATGGGGGAGGATCCGGATAGCTGGCACCGGATGATAAAACCCGGGTCATTGCACGATGCGGGAATCAGAGAATGTCTGCGGGTCAAACTCCAGTGGTGGTATTCCCGGACCAATCTCTTCAAAGCTTGCTCCTGACCGGCGCGGCGAACTCTAGGCATCTGGGAATCAAGATACTCTAGTCACCCTCGAGTGGTCGGCGGACGGATACCGAGAAAGATTCCGTTGACGAGCGACGATGGAAGGTGAGAGGGTTGAACGGCGGGAAGCTCGAAGTGAGCCCTTGCGCCACGTTCGGACGGCGGCCGGAGCTCTGCGCGAGCTACACGGCGACCGATGATAGGACGTCCTCGCAGCGCTGCAGACGCTCGCTCGGACGGAAATTTTTACGAAGGATGGAACCCGTACCCGCTTAGAGTACGATTCAGGGTTGGGAGTTGTCACTTATACAATTCGCGGCACTGATATATGCACTCTGATAATAGACGGCACATACGACAGACAGACACCTCGCACAGAATGAGGCGTGATTCTTAACGGGAGTCGAGGAAAAAAAACAAAGGGGGCGAAGAGGAAAGAAAAAGGGGAAGAAGAGAACAGCGAGAAATATAGAAAAAAAAATCTTCAACTTTTATGTACAGTTTCGACTACAAAAGAGAGACGGTGGGTTCAATTATACAAGAAATTTTTATATTTTCTTCTGTATGCGTGGAAAGGTCGATACCTCTTACAAAACAATTAATAGAATTTTAGAAAAGATTTATAACTATAGTCGGTTCTCAAGAGAAGTTCGCTATCGCCGCAGTATTAGATAGGATACGCAGCGGCTCCGATTGGCCGCATAGCAGCGTGCTGCTCGATGTTACAATTATTTCGCGTGAGAATTGTCCATGAAACTGCGAAAATTTATTATGCAGGTAGCCTCGTGTCTTTCTGGTGCGGGGATGCACATATAACTCACTTTGACGGTTGCGATTGTCTCTGTCGCCCTACGAGAGGTCCGCTACTGGGTGTGGCCCTTGCAAGATTGGTCGGCGGCAGATCTTAGTACGAAGCAGCAACCACAACGGCAAGTTTTTAATTCGCGCACCAAATGAACAAAAGAAGAAAAGAGAAAAAAAAAAGAACAACACAAGGCAAAGGAAGGAAGAGGCCTTTCTCTGCTATCGCGAATTCTGTAAAAATTTTGAACTGCGGCCGGCACCTTTGAAATTTATCACTCGAACTCCCTATCGTGAACAACTTGCCGGAAGGAAATTGCCGGACGAACTCTAATTCTAACTCTGACTATGGTACTTCATGGATTCATGATTAGCCATGTATTCTCTTTGTGTCGCACACATTTTCGGCAACATTCTAGAATACAAAAAAAATTTACGTAATAAAAGCATCGTTCTAAGATAGTGATTAAACAACACAAGCCGAGTGCGTGACACTGGAAAAATTCGCACTTAGTGCGCATTAGTGCGGTCTATCGAATTCACTAAACTTACTTTTGTGATTCATCCGCCCCATCTCTTCCCGGGAGCATTCTTGACAACATCCTAAGAATACAGCACTTTATCATCGTTGTCGTCGTCGTTCTCTTTGTTATAATTGTTTCCTGCGTGTGCAATCTCGAGTGCTGCAGCAATTGCGACGTCTATAATTATAGTATACAATTATAGGACAATATATCCATGGTCTGGAACCAAAAATAATTCGATGAGTTTAAAAAGTGCCACCTAGGGAACGCTTTCTAAACTAATGGAAAAGAAAATATGTTTAAAAACGGTTTAACTGGTTCTTCAGATAATTTATTAGGAGTATAAATAAGTTTCCGCCGTTTTTTATCAAATTGGGCATTTATTGTGAAAGAACGGTGCATAATGTTTTATTCGAAGTATTGTCCATCGCTAGCCACTACTTTTTCCCATCTTTCTGGCAGCATACGGATACCGCGTCGGAAGAACGCTTCATCTTTTGAAGCTATCCACGAATCGACCCAATTTTTGGTATCTTCATATGATATAAAGTGTTGCTCAGACAGGCCATGTGTCATCGATCGAAACAAGTAGTAATCAGAAGGAGCAATGTCTGGGGAATACGGCTGGTGGGATAAAACTTCCCAATTGAGTGTTTCCAAATAGGTTTTGACCGGCGCCGCAACATGTGGAAAGTGTTTCCAAATAGGTTTTGACCGGCGCCGCAACATGTGGACGAACATTATCATGCAGAAGAATAACTTTGTCGTGTCTGGAGTAGTAGTGGGCGCGTTTTTCCTTGAGTACTCGG
>NW_017297618.1:8046-40774 GCF_001594075.2 Trachymyrmex cornetzi
CCATCTTTTGCCAAACGGCGGAAACTTATTTATACCCCTAAAGAAAGTCCATCTAAAAGAAGAAAGATACGTAGGGCCCTTCTCTGGGCCAAGCCCTTCTATGGTATAAGGCCCTTGTGTTGGCCAGGCCCTTTTGTGGTTTAGAGTCCTTCTGTGGTACAGCGCCCTTCAGTAGGCCAGGCTCATCCGTGAACCGAGCCCTTTTGCGAACTGTATTCTTCTGTGGTACAGGTCTCTTCTGTGGCATAGGGCTCTTCAGTAGGTCAGGCTTTTCCATGGGCCAAGCCCGTCTGTGGAATAGGACCCTTTTGTGGGTTCAGCCCTTCTTTCACTGATTTTATTTATCGTGCGTGCGTGCGTGCGTGTATGTGTATCAATGAGACAGTACTGAGTCTACTCACTTTTTTTGTCATTATTAATGGTTGCGATAGGATATCTGGGAGAGTCGAGGTGTTGTAATTGGCTGCGTTCCGTTTCGCGCGTAGCACGCATCGTTTGCATAACCAATGCTTAGCGCATTGGCTACGTTTCGTTTCATAGTGTACATGATGCACGCTTTGAAACGGAACGATGTTAAACGCATGGAACGTGAAATCAAAATGGATTCCACCACAATAAATTGCGCTGTCAATATTGTGACAATATTTTTAATTCATGATAGTAGTGAATCATCCAGTAGCAGTTCTGATGATAATTATAGTGACGAAGAATATGAGGACAGTTTAAGCACCAACCAGGAATTAGAAATTTTATATTCTATTTTAATGGTGGGTGAAACACGTGGAGAAACAGTTGTACAAGAAAAAATAACAGATTTTGTTGAGAGAGTTATTCCTGGATACACGAGGCGCATATTCAAAGAACATTTTCGGTGAGTGTGAATATTTCCATACTAGTACATATTTTTTGTTTAACTCGATTGATCGTTTTAAAATACCTAGACATAATCTGTATGTATTCTTATTTTACATATTCAATTTTTATTTATCCATTCAAAGCAGTGTCAAGAAATTACAGCAGCTTTATATCTTGCAGAATGTATCCGGAAACATTTGAAGTGGTATTACAATTAATTGGGCCAGGATTAAGAGCTATAAATACATTACCTGGAAGAAAACCAGTCTCTGCCGAAAAGCAACTCCTTGTAGCAACTTGGTTTATGTCTACTCCTGACTCTTATAGGTATCACATACACATTAAAATATTAAAACATAAAAAAGAAAACAAATTAGTAATTAAAAGTTAAGATCATTAATGTTTAAACATTAGAAGAGAAAATATTGAAAAATTATTTCATACTTAATAACATAACTTATTGTATTTATATTATTGTTTTTAGGTCTGTATCAACGAAATTCGGAATTGGAAAAGCAACTGCATTCAGAGCATTAAGACGAGTAACGTATGCTCTACATTGTATTGCTCCTCAGTTTATTCAGTGGCCCAAAGGTGCAGTTGCTACAAAAGTAATGAGGGAATTTGAACAAGTTTGTGGTTTTCCAAATGTGATAGGTGCTATTGATGGCACTCACATTAAGATTCGTGCTCCAAAAGAAGATCCAGACTCATATATAAATAGGAAAGGTTTTCATTCAATGAATGTACAAGTTGTTTGTGAGTCGCGTGGATTATTTACCCATTGTTATGCCGGGCATGTAGGATCTGTGCACGATGCAAGAGTTTTTCGAAATTCACCAGTGGCAGATTTTCTTCAATTACCTGAAACCTATTTTCCTGATGATTCTCATATTATTGGAGATGCTGCGTATGGTATCCATCCACATGTTATGGTACCTTTTAGAGATAATGGTCATCTGACAAATGCACAAAAAAATTTTAACTATTGTTTGTCATCTACACGAATGCAAATTGAACGGGCAATAGGTCATCTGAAAGTTCGTTTTAGGATTCTCTTAGACTGTTTACCTTTAATAGATATTTAAAAAATTCCAGAATTTATTGTGGCCTGTTGCGTATTGCACAATATTTGTATTTTGCAAAATGATATAATAGAATTATTAGGTATATATAGAAATGAAGAAGAAGCAAGACCCATTTTACATGATAACGCAGTTGAATTAGGAAATGCTAAAAGAATTATAATTATGAATGCTTTATCAAGGAAAATGTAATATTATTAATGGCTGCGTTCAGCAGAGAAAGCAGCTTTGCACTGTTGTAAAATTCTTTAATACGATTGGTCTTGCTCTTACTTCTTCATTAAATCTAAATGTATAAGTCATATCAAACATATTCAAGCCATTATTAGTGTATGTAAACAATATATACATGTAAATAATAAAAAATGTATTAAGTAACAAATAAATTAAACGTTGTTTTTGTTCATTTATTATTTTATTATGAATCCATACATGCACCTTTGGTATTAAATTATAATTCGCATATTGAAATTATTATTATACAACGTAAGTATAAAATTATAAATGCCAAATTTTAACTTAGTAATTAGAACATAAAACTTTACTTACTCGTAGTAAGAAAGTAAAAAGAAAATTTAATTGAACATTATTTCAATACTAATATTCAAAGTATTAAATAACACTTATATACATACATGTAGGATGATTCTAAAATACTTTTTCTGTAAGAGTGTATAACTAAACATACTATCACAAATTTTTACTAATTAATTGCATTAATATCATTTGTACTTGTCGATAGATCACAGACTTGTTACAAACTAGCTAATTATCAAATAAAAAATAGAATATAAGGCACACAACTGAAGCAACGCCGTAGTGGAAATAATGTCAATAATATTTTTAAGTTATATGGATAAATAAATATAGAAGCATTAAAATTATTTTTGCTTTTCAACTAAAGTTTTCATAATTTCAATTAACGATTTTTGGACCGCCAGTTTTTCTTCATGAAGCTTCCTTCGTTCTTCTTTACGCTCAGTATACTGCTTTTCTTTTAACTTCTCACGTTTTTTCTTCTCTTCTTCCTTCTTGGCCATCGCTGTTTCTCTATTTTGTTTTATATCATCAATGAAAGTCTCCAGAATAGCTTCAACTCTCCGTTTTTTGCATGGATCTAAAATAGAAATTAAATTAACAATTATGTATGAATTATAAAAAATCAACCTTATTGATTTATTATTATTACTAGATAGCAATGAGGGTGATTCTGCCACTGCTGATTCTACTTGATTTATTGGTTTAAGTGGACCTTCGCTCGATGCAATCGCAGCATTACAAAAGCTTTTTTCCCAAAAATAGAATCCATCACCTTCAAAGGTACAATATAATTATAAAAACATTTATTCAGATTATATAAGTCAATTTCGTAAAAAACTATTCACCAAATTTAAAGAGATTACATATAAAATTAACAGTATTATATTTATTTTATTTTTTAATGAATTATTTATAGACAAAAAACAGATTTTTACTGAATAAAAGGCCCATGTATTTCGGCAATTTCCGCTTTTCTTATTTTGGTCGCTTATATTTTTAAATGTTCTTTTAAGACCAGACATCTTTACAGAGCATTGTAGCCCAGTTACAACATATTTCCCATTGGAATTTTCTTTCATTTTTTCTGCTAGTTCAGTCCAAACGGTAGTATTTCTTTTGGACCCTGAACTGAAGTCAGATTCTTTCTCCCGGTATAACTCTAACAGTAAATACACCGCTGCATCGGGCCATATAAATCCTTTAGTTGAACAATTATTTTCTTCGGAATCAAATTTCTCCGACGACACTGACTGGCTGGTTTCTGAAGAACTAGCGAAACTAGTACAATTATTCTGTTTATTAATTTCTTTGTTCACAAGCGATTGCAGCAACTTTTGATCTGTAATAGTGGTATTCATAATAGGCCTGTTCTTTTTAGCTTGAATTTTGCATCGGTTCATTTTTCTTTCTTTCTTCAAGACAGAAAAGGAAAAAAGGTGAACTAGTACAAACATTCAGCTAAAAAGAACAGATCTAATATAATTTATATATTTTATATCCAATAGTAAAAAATAAATATTAAATATAATTCTTTATGAGGAAACGTCTTTTGAAAATAGCAAAAATACACTAAATTGAAAGTATTTTCGCCAAATAAAGGCTTTCTCCGTAAGAAATGTCCACATTTTATGTTTTTTGTTCAAATCATATATAACCTACAAATATATTCGGCTAAATGTTACCTGTTTGAACTTTATTAATGACTTCCTCAGTAAGAAATAATGTGATTACGCTTTGCGTATCCTCAAGGAAGACTGGAAATTCGAGCAATGACTCTTCCATTAAACTGAAAATTCGAGCAATGACTCTTCCATTTTTACACTAATACTTTCTTGTAAAACTACAATTCAACTTCACAACAATCGCCATATGCAATCGCATAGAACGCATAAGCTGCTATAGCTCGAACTTGTGGTAGCTGATTCGCTGCGAGCATCGACATCTAGAATGGACCGCTGATGGCAATGGTGGGGGTAGAAAGACGATTAGAGTGAGAGGCAGGAATAATAAGATCGTTCTTTCTCTGTTTAATCTGTGGGCTGATCCCTTGTGTGGTACACGGCTCCTCGGTAGGCCAAAACCTTTTGCGGCACTGAGTCCTTCCTTATACTGGGCCCTTCTGTAGGCCATGTCCTTGTGTGGTACAAGGCCCTTCTGTAGGCTGGTATCTTCTGTAGTATAGGGCTCTTCTTTAAATGTAATTAAAATATTTATAATTGCGAAAAAAAAATACTTCGCGAAATCGAAACGCGCGAAAATGTGCGCTCACAGATCGAAAAAGAGGCACTGACGCTCATAGAGGCGAGCGAAAAATTTGTGATGTTTTCGAGACGTCTTCTTGATAATTTTAAAACCTCTTAAAATATAACTTCGGGACTTTCAGACGTCTTTTATACGTCTTTAAGATATAAGAATGTTGTATGGGAACTTACTTCATGGATTCATGATTACCCGCATTTTCTCTTTTTCACTTTGTGCCGCACACATTTTCGGCAACATCCTATAATAGAAAAAAAAATTTACGCAATAAAAGTATCATTCTAAAATAGTGATTAAACAACACAAGCCAAATGCGTGGCACTGGAAAAAGTCGCACTCAGTGCGCACTAGTGCGGTCTGAGTACGAATTCACTGAACTTACTTCTTTGATTCATCCGCCGGATCTCTTGCCGAGAGCATTCTTGACAACATCCTAGTATATCCTATTTTATCGTCGTTGTCTGTATTTTTCCTTAAGCTGTTTTCTCCTGGCTATTTCGAGTGCTGCAGCTATAGCAACAGCCATGATTACAGCCAGAATGATAGAATTCATCGTCTGGGACCAAAAATAATTCGATGAGTTTAAAAAATACCACCTAGGGCACGCTTTCTAAACTAATAGGAAAGAAAATGTGTTAAAAACGGTTTAACTGATTCTTTAGATAACTTAGAAAGTCTATCTAAAAAGAGAAATGTACATAGAGTTCTTATGTGGACCAGGCCCTTCTATGGTATATGGATGGCCTTGTGTAGGCCAAGTCCTTTTGTGGTTCAGGGTGCTTCTGTGATACAGAGCAATTCTGTAGGCCAGGTTCAACCGTGAGCCGAGTTCTTTTGCGAGTCAGACCATTCTCTGGTACAGGGCTCTTCTGTGGCACAGGGCCCTTTGATAGGTCAGGCTCTTCCATGGGCCAAGTCAGTCTGTAGAACAGGACCCTTCTATGGGGTTAGCCCTTTTTTCACTGGTTTTATTTATCATTCGTTCGTGCATACGTGCGTGCGTGTATATGTATCCATTAGACTGTACCGAGTCTACTGACTTTTTTTATCATTGTTAATGGTTGCGGTAGAATGTCTGGGAGAATTGAGGTGTTGTAATGTATTATGGTATAGGCCCCTCTTTTGGGCTAGATATTTCTGTGGTATAGGGTTCTTCTGTACACCAGATCCTTCTGTGGTAAATGGCCCTTCCGTAGGTCAGGCCTTTCAGTGGTGTAAGTGTTTCTGTGGGCCGGTCCCTTGTGTAGTACACGGCTCCTCGGTAGGCTAGAACCTTTTGCGGCACCTCCTTTATACAGAGCTCTTATGTAGGCCATGTCCTTCTGTGGTACAGGGCCCTTCTGTAGGCTGGTATCTTCTGTGGTATAGGGCTCTTCTTTAAATGTAATTAAAATATTTATAATTGTAAAAAAAAAATACTTCGCGAAATCGAAACGCGCGAAAATGTGCGCTCAGATCGAAAAAGAGGCACTGATGCTCATAGAGGCGAGCGAAATATTCGTGACGTCTTCGAAAAGTCTTCCTGATAATTTTAAAACCTCCTTAAATATAACTTCGGGACTTTCAGACGTATTTTGTACGTCTTTAAGATATAAGAATGTTGTATGGGAACTTACTTCATGGATTCATGATTAGACGCATTTTCTCTTTGTGCCGTACACATTTTCGGCAACATCCTAGAATAGAAAAAAATGTACGCAATAAAAGTATCGTTCTAAGATAGTGATTAAACAACACAAGCCGAATGCTTGGCACTGGAAAAATTTGCGTCCAGTGCGCACTAGTGTGGTCTGTCAAATTCACTAAACTTACTTCTTTGATTCATCCGTCAGATCTCTTGCCGGGAGCATTCTTGTCAACATCCTAGAATGCAGTACTTTATCGTCATCGTCCACTTTGTTTTATTTGCTTCCTGCGTGCAATCTCGAATGCTGCAGCTATTGCGACACCCATATGAATTGCCATCATAATAGAAGTCATGGTCTGGAACCAAAAATAATTCGATGAGTTTAAAAAATACCACCTAGGGAATGCTTTCTAAACTAATGGAAAAGAAAATATGTTAAAAACAGTTTAAATGGTACTTTAGGTAACATAGAAAGTCTATCTAAAAGAAGAAAGGTACGCAGGGCCCTTCTTTGGGCCGGGCCCTTCTATGATATAGGGCCCTTTTGTGGTTCAGGGTCCTCCTGTGATACATGTCTGCTCAGTGGCACAGGGCCCGTCGGTTGGTCATGCTCTTCCATGGGCCAAGCCCTTCTGTGGAGCAGGACCCTTTTGTGGGTCCAGCCCTTCTTTCGCTGGTTTTATTTATCGTGCGTGCGTGCGTGAGAGCGTGCGTGCGTGTATGTGTCAATGAGACAGTACCGAGTCTACTCACTTTTTTATTATTATTAATGATTGCTGTAGGATATATGGGAGAATTGAGGTGTTGTAATGTATGGTGGTACAGGGCCTTTTTGTGGGCTAGATTTTTGTGTGGTATAAAGTTTTTCTGTACCCCAGATCCTTCTGTGGTAAATGGCACTTTTGTGGGCGGACTCTTCACTGTTGTAAGCGTTTCTGTGGGCTGGTCCCTTGTGTGGTACAGGGCTCTTTTTTATCACCGAGTTCTTCTCTTGTAGGCGATGATCTTCTGTGGTACTAGGTCCTTCTTTATACAGGTTTCTATAGCCCAGGCCCTTCCGTGGGTCAAAGTGTTGTGTGGCCCATGCCCTTTTGTGATACAAGCCCATTCAGTAAGTTACAGCCCTTTTGTGACTGGTTTTATTTATCGTACGCGCGCGCGTTTGTGTGTTAGTATTGTGTATGTTTGCTTACACGGTAAGGAAGTCATATGATTTTGAGAATCTTCATTGTCATTTTCAGAATTTGATGAATTATCGTCCACGCCCGCACAAGCGCTCGCAAACCAGAAACACAGAAGTAATTGCGGTTGTTGAAGTATTAATTTGATTCGGTCCAAGTAATGTACGAAGTCCGTTTTTGCAATCTCCCCGGGGTGCATATTGTGTAACGTTGATGCCACGATATGAATCTAATTGACATCAAAATTTATATTTAAATGTATAATTTAAAGAAAGGTACAGAATCTCTCGATGGCTTGTATGTTTATTTATTGAATTTTTTCGTTAACAATAAAAACGTTATAAACTCGTTGATCCTCTATGTTCGTTCTGACACGGTCGTACACAAGCGGCAGCATTTGCAATTTATCGGCGGTCTAGTGAAGTTCGTTTACAATTTTAAGAGAATTAGATAGTACACGTACAAAGATGAGTGAAAGTAAGAAAGATCATGGGGAATAGGACTTTATATGTCGACTGATACATCACGTAAGTTTTTGCATTATTCTTATGAGTTAACTACGACTTTTTAATGTTTTTACGTTTAATTTAATAAGAGACCGTGTATTGCGACATTATAATTAGATTTGGTTTAACTTCACAATTTATGAAGAAATTACTCAATATTAAACAAAAATCCGTGACGTTTATTAATAGTTATTGTAATTATTTGATAAGAAAGATTTTTTTAATTTGTACGTTTTTGCGACATTTTCTATATAATCTTCTATATAATAATAGTTATAATTCACATGAGCTTATTCGCTCTGCATCACGTGGATGTCACATATATCTGCCGTATATAGAACCATCTTATACAACTGGATATAATGTTAAGACTGAATTATTGACTCGGAACGAATGGCGGTCGCGATAGAATCTGGTGTCAGGAGCCAAATACAAATCAAATCGTGGTACTAAACAGTTTGTTTAAATTATTTTTTAATGTATCAAAATTACAAGAATATATATTTTTTTTAAACTAAAAAATAAAGCTAGTGTCATTGTTGTATTGCTTTTATCAACTTTTATAACAAAAAATATTCCAAAATTAAATTTTTTTAGATTGATTGTATTTTAGTACTTATTTTAATCTGATTTGAAAAAAATAACGTAGACATAACAAGTAGTAACTTTTTAATTAACAGCAATTGTATTTAACAATTTACTTCTCAAAATCAAATTAATAACGACGTGTTACTTTTTTTACTCGGAGACGTAAATGTAACTTGTTACTTTTAAAAAATAACTTTCCATTTCCTGTAATTTAATCTTACATCAATCTTGACAATTAAGATATGTAGAGTGTATGCGAATTAAATTGATGTTGAAATTAATAATTTTTAAATTTGGCAACTATTTGACTATTACTTACTTGGATTCAGGCCTCTTAGCAAATGGTCTACAGAGCATCTAATGGAAAAGAAAAAGAAAGAGATTATATAATAATTTAAAAAATTAATGAATTATGGACTCTCTCTCTCTCCAATTTTAACAAAAAAAAACACTAAAATGATTAGACTAACGAAATTATCTATACATTATATTTGTTAAGTAAAATAGAAAATGATAATGAAAAAGCAATTTATTGGTTATCGATGCCTATTTGTTTATAACTTCCCAGATAGCCAAACCTGTCAAGAGCACAATTTTGCAAATGTGTGTTTGCATATTATGTTAACCGATCTCCGACAACAGCCGAGCATAGTCTGTTGTATCAACTATAGGGGTATAAATAAGTTTCCGCCGTTTGGCAAAAGATGGTGCCAGCAGTATGTTATGGTTAAAATTCTCTGCTGTAGAACGTCATATCGTAGGATTGGACATCTGGTAACAACATAATCTTCAAATATTAGCGATTTTGTATCAGCATCATATATCTTTTTTCGTGCGAAAATGTCGAGTTTTGAGCCGAATAAAGTTCATTTGCGAGAGCTTTTGATTTACTTCTTTAATTTGAAGAAATCTGCAGCTGAGGCGCATCGATTGCTTGTAGAAGCATATGGTGAGGCTGCCTTAAGTGAAAGAAGTTGCCGTGAGTGGTTTCAAAAGTTTAAGAACGGTGAATTTGACGTCGAAGACAAAGAACGTAGCGGAAGGCCGAAAGTGTACGAAGACGCGGAATTGGAATCATTATTGGATGAAGATTCATGCCAAACGCAAGAAGCACTTGCACTTACATTAGGAGTGACTCAACCAGCAATTTCACAACGCTTAAAATCATTAGGAATGATTCAAAAGCAAGGAAATTGGGTTCCATATGAACTGACGCCGAGAAACGTAACGATAATGCATGATAAATGCTCGTCCACATGTTGCGGCGCCGGTCAAAACCTATTTGGAAACACTCAATTGGGAAGTTTTATCCCACCCGCCGTATTCCCCAGACATTGCTCCTTCTGATTACTACTTGTTTCGATCGATGGCACATGGCCTGTCTGAGCAACACTTCACATCATATGAAGATACCAAAAATTGGGTCGATTCGTGGATAGCTTCAAAAGATGAAGCGTTCTTCCGACGCGGTATCCGTATGCTGCCAGAAAGATGGGAAAAAGTAGTGGCTAGCGATGGACAATACTTCGAATAAAACATTATGTACCGTTCTTTCACAATAAATGCCCAATTTTCGATAAAAAACGGCGGAAACTTATTTATACTCCTAATAATATTGGCAGAAATATATCAGAAAAAAAGCAGGCCTTGCATCATAACATGTTAGAAAAAATGCAGCTAAAATTTGGCAGAAGTTGCCGACATAAAAAGAATAAAATTTGAGCATTGCATGTTAGCGCAGTATATCACCAAAAAGTAAACCGAAATTGAAGATGATATAATATCAAGACGTGTTAGCAAAATATTGTCAGAGATCGCGCTTATCTGCAGCACGTTGTTACAGCAGAAAAGCAGCAGAATTGTAGCAGATTCATGCATGTGCTGTCATCTCAAATAATAACAGATACAGTATGCGTAATGTGTGACGCGTGTTGATAACGCGCGTTTATTTTTGCCATATTTCCGATGTCACTTCGTAAAAACACGTTGTGCACGATTTCTGCTGTATTTCTGCCGCTAGTGTCTAATATGACAGGTAATGATTTGTTTTTGCCATATTTCTGATATCATGTCATAAGGGCACATCGTGCACGATTTCTGCTGTGTTTCTGCTACTAGTATCTGAGATGACAGGTCATGTTCTGTTTTTGTCATGTTTCTGCCATCACATTATGATGGCAAGATATGCTCCATTCTTGCTGCATTTCTGTTGTTATATTATGTTCAGCAAGTCATGATGACAAAAACCAAGCTTAAAGCAGACGCAGTGGACAGGAATCTGCTCTACAATTGTAATTGAATTTGCCAACATATTTCTGGCATACTGCTAGCATTTTGTTATCTGGGTTAGTACAAAACAAGAGGAGATTAAACTTTTGTAGACTGGGCCCTTCTGTATTCGAAGCTCTTTTGTGGTTCAGGATCCTTCTATGGTACAGGGTCCTTCCGTAGTACAGGGCCCTTCCATGGTACAGGACCATTTTGTAAGCCAGGCTCGTCCGTGGGCCAAGCGCTTCTGTGGGCCAGGCCATTCTGTGAAGTAAAGATCTTCTGTAGGCCAAGTCCTTATGTGGTTCCGGCCTTTCTGTTGTGCAGGGCCCTTCTGTAGGTCAGTTTCTTCCATGGGCCAAGTCATTCTGTGGGCCATGCCCTTTTGTAGTACAGGGTCCTTCTGTATGTCGGAACCTTCTATAGGCCAAACCCTTCTGTGGTAAAGGACCCTTCTGTAGGCCAGGCCCTTCTGTGGGCTGGGTCCTTCTGTGATTGGTTTTATTTATCGGATATATAATATTATATTTTAATGACACAACTCCTACGAAAACTTTAATCCTATAATAAATCAAATCAGGCAAGTTATTGCAGATAAAATAATCTCTACATCTTCAACTAGAGTCGCTCTAACTAAAACTGATGTAACAACAAAATCTTCAATTAGAGTCGGTCTAACCAAAACAGATGTAATAACAAAACCACCCAAACATTGTTTTATACGGATCTGTAAATCAAATTTCAATTACTAAACAAGGCCAACAACACCAATAATACTATATATTTCATGTGTTGTACACCAATATTACTATATAATTATCCAAGCAGCACTAATTAAAAATTCTCTTTAAGGGATCTTATGTATGAGTATATGTATTTGCAAATAAAATATAATGTAATTTAACAATTACATACACATTTTATCCCTTAATACACACCTTAATTTTTGGTATTCTTACTGCACACAATGGATCTTTTGTGTCCTTAATTTTCGTCACGTATACAAAAATTACTAAGCAATTTTTACGTATATTTTGTCATCTTTAGAAAGTATTTGTAAAGTTGTACATACAAGGACTTTGATTCTTTCACTCGGTTACTTTTTAAAACTTCTAGAAATTCAGGTCATTTCGTCTTTACACCAAATTTAGTTCTAAGCGAACGTAAGGTTTAGTCGTGTCGTTCCCCCGGATCTACAATAGGTGTTTTAAGCCTTAAGCCGTAAGAAATTGACCAATTACAGTCGAATACGAGAAGAATAAGCGACTCTGATTCGCCCATTTCTTATAGCTTAAGGCAATGCTAAAGCCTCTTGTTTTACCACATTTCCATTCGGTGAAAAATCTCTGTATTGTGGATGTATAGATTGGAAAAGTATTATTACTTAAATTAAAGTATGCACAAACAGGATCTCAGCTGCACTGGATTTCATGAGAAAATCGAAAAAAAGTTTAAAATTCGTTAAAAATTCACTTACTTTTGGCTCGTACAGCTGTCACCTCAGATATATATTTGCTTGATATAAGAGTTTTAGAGTCCATATCTTGAAAATAAGCGTGCAGCTGAGGTCACATTATTGAAACGAACGATACCGAGTTTGTAGAACTAAGATTGAAAGTCTAGAAAAGAAATATTTCCACCGAATAGAAAATACGTGTATACAGGTACTTTGCGAAGACTGGAACTGTCAACAGAGCCGAAATTCCGTGTAGCAGTAGTTGCGCGGTCTTGTGATAGATTGTGCTGGCATATGTTAAATAAGAACAGATGTATGCATTTGAATAAGACAGAATGATAGATTGTATAATATAATATAAAAACTAAATCAAAGATGTCATCACTATTATCGAATTTGGAATTAAAAAAGTCTGTACTATCGACCTTGATCGAGTTTGGTAATCAGTTTAGCATCCCCTTAAGGTTTAAAACTCTATTGTAGATCCGGACTTAATCGCGCACGGACTATGAGCATTAATGTGGAAAAGTGGTCATTTCGCAGTTTGTGAAAATTTTCGAGGGAAAGTATCGAAGTCCTTGGGTATACAAGTATAATTTTTACGGATTTTCAATAAATGACGATATTCATACTGCTGGTATTATATTGAAGTTGGCAATATATATACTTGATGTGTGATGACTGACGCAGCTTTAAACGTAGTACATGTCATTAGACTAAAGTATAAACAACTATTATTTCTATCGCATTGAAAATGTCAAATTTTGTGCCGCAAAAACGCCATATATATTTGGGGAAGTATTACTTTATTATTTTTTTCTAAAGAAAAGTGCAGCTGAAAGTCATCGTTTGCTTGTAGAGGGTTCAAAGAGCATGCTCCATCAGTAAGCATGTGTGAAAAGTGGTTTAACCGATTCAGAAACAATGATTTTGATTTGGATGATAAAAAGCATGGAAAGCCACCGAAAAATTTGAAGATGCACAATTGGAAATTGTAAAGTCTGAAACATTCACTGGTGAACAATACCAATACGTTTGAACCGAGCTGTGAAGGAAAAACGATTGGAATGCGTTTTTTTATTAAAAAATTCGTACAGTCATACTTGTACACTATATACACTGTAGAGACGCCATTAAAGGTCAAACTGTGACAAGACCAGTAAATAAATCTTTATAAACCCATACATCTTTCATTCGAAACACTTATGTTTATAATAAATTGTTATATACAATTGTTGTATATAAATCAAAGAAAAGAAATGCGCAGGACACGAATGACCCTAAGGTGTGTATTAAGGGTTATTATATCATAATGTAAACTTTTATATCATGCGCATGTATATCATTATTATATACTGTTAATACCCGTACCGTGCCGTCACCTGTATTGTATCGTCTCGAGCGAGTTGAGTCAAGGAAATATGAAGAGTAAGAATAATATATTTATATATACATGCATATAAATGTATGTAAGATATATGTCTGTATGTCCCAGATAGCACATTATATTCTGAGAATATTCTGAGAATATACTAAAAAGGTCACGTCTGATATTCGTATGATATTCCTATGTCCGTAGCAACATTGTTCGCAATATATCCTCAGAATATCGAGATGAATTTCCAAAATTTTCCTTAAAAGTATGTAAGAAATATCTATTAAAAATAATATTCTGTTAGCGAAGAATATTATTTTTAATAGATATTTCTTACACACTCTTAAGGAAAATTTTGGAAATTTATCTCGATATTCTGAGGATATACTGCGAACAATGTTGCTGCGGACATAGGAATATCATACGAATATCAGACGTGATCTTTTTAGTATATTCTCAGAATATAATGTGCTATCTGGGGTAAAGCGCATAGTTTGAGACATTCCTTACTTTAAACATAAATCGGCGTCTTGTGGTCCCAACATTTTATCCTAAGATGTTATATATTCCATAAAGCTGTAATTTGAAATTTATTGCATAACGTATGATTTGAGGAGTAATATACTAAATATATACTGTGAGGACAGTGCTCAAATCATACTTTTTACCTTTACAAGGAACATTTTTGTCTTGTCCTCAAAGCATACGTTTAAATTTGAGGTCATCCATATATTAAACATATACTTTGAGACTAATATTGTAAACGGTTTTCTATATACGATGCATAATTCGAGGACAAATACATTAAACGAATATTTCGGGGACAGTACTTAAAATTATATAATTAACATGTATGACGAAAAATTTATTTTGTCTTTAAAGCATGTGTTTGATATAAATCGTTGTTGTATTAACATATAATTTGAGACCGACTTTAGAAATATCCTATGTATATTTCGAGAATTATTATATTAAACGAATATTTCGAAGATAGTGCCTAAATTATACAAGGTAGGGGAAACTAATATGGAAACCCTGAAAAATCTCAATAAATATACTTTACAGAGAAGTGTATCCGATAGAGGTTTCAGAGTACAAAATGATCTGTGTACTGATCTTATCAGTTTGAGCTTTACATTACGAGATATTTCATATTTTATATTAAAGATATTGCAAGACATTTTTTAATATCTGAGAAGGTTTTTAACTAAAGAAGCTTTACTAGCGTGTACTATTTTCAAAACGTCTCGACAAGCACTATAAGAATGTGCAATAGAAAATAGAGAGTTCCATTAAAAAGATCAAGGTGACCTCGATATTAGTGACGCCATTAAAGGTCAAATTGTGACGAGACCAGTAAATAGATCTTTATAAACCCTACATCTCTTTCATACGAAACACTTTTCTGTGGAACTTGCATATTTTTCGAGATTTTTAAGTTTTCATACTAATTTCTCCTCTCCTTGTATACTTAATTAACATACACGTCGGAAACTTTTACTTTGTCTTCTAAGCATGCGGTTAATATAAATCGTTCTTATATTAAATATACTTTAAGACCATTACAATATTATAAGTAGTCTATGTATAATGCATATTTCGAGAACTATTGTATTAAACGAATATTTCGAAGGTAGTACCTAAATAATACTGAGTAAGAGAAAAAGTATGGAAAATTTTGAAAAATATGAAAAATACGTTTCTAATAAAAATTGTAGGTTATCAACACTCCGCAAAATATTACAAAATAAAGAGAAATTCAGTTATATAAATGTGTAAATATATGTTAAAAATTTATAATATGCAAACAATATATATCACATGTACGAGTATATCCTATTCCTTCCTGTTTATTCGGACTTGGGACCGACAGTGGTAAAGTTACATCTCCTATTTATATATTTGCATATATACATATCTACATATATTTATATATTTATACTCTCGCACGCGCCCAATCTTACATAATATTGGAATTTCTGCTCAATTTTTAAATAATCATTTTCCAGTAGAGGTACCGACTGGAGATAGTGACTTTAAGAGCGAAAATGAATAAAAAAGAAAATATTTGTAGGTGTCGGTATGTGTAAGTTTGGGCGCGTGCGAAAATATAAATATATAAATGTGTATACATATAGATATGTATATATGTAAATATACCGAGTGTTCAAAATAAAGTATTATAATCATAAAGCATTATAATCTTGGAAATACGGCATTATTAAGAAAAATTGTTCAAACAAAAGTTATAGGGTTTAAAAAGATCTATTTACTGATCTTATCAGTTTAACCTTGGGTGGTGTTGTCAAGATCACATCGATTTTTTAAAATGGAACACTCTACTTTTGTTTTCAAAATCTAATAGCTGATGTCGAGAGTTTTTCAAAATACTATAAGAAAACATTTTTTCATTAAGTACTTTTTGAGTTATGATGCTTGAAAAGTTACAGTACCGGCATTAGCATTACCCGAGGTGTCCGACCGACGGCTAAAATTTTCTTAAGATCTGTTTGAATCTGTTACTATTTGAAATTAACATTCTCTATACATACGCATGATTTTTAATGAGGGTAACTGGGTATGTTCAAAAGATTGCATTTGAAATTAGTACTTTTAACATACGTTCCCTGTGCTAGATAATGAGCGACAGTACATTTTCAATTATAGCACAAAAACGGTATTTAAAAGTTCGCTCAAAAACCAAGGGATTATAGATAAATATAATACGAATCACACTGAAACCAAAGAAAATGAGAGGTAACCGAGCAAATATTAATTATAAAGCCTTAGAAAGATTGCAATCTTTCAAAAATGTCAAAAATCCAATCTTTCAAAAATGCAATCTCTCAAAAATCCTCGACGCTTCTCGCCCTGATGAAGAACAGCTAGGTTCACGAAATGTTGGCATTAGCAATGGATTACGATATGGCAATAATCCGCAAACCCTTTGACATCTTTCTTGGCTGATGTTCATGAAAATCGAATGAACTTTGGCCCATTTGAATGATGATTTGAGCGTCCTCAGTCAGTACTTCGTGAACAATAGCCGTCATGTTGAGGTCCGTCATATTGAATTTTCAAAACGGCCAGAGTGCTAAAGAAAGTAGACATGTGCATCTATAATTTGAGCTCAGAAAGAAATTTTTTGGTTGAACTGAATTTTAAACAGAGGGGATGGCCGATTTGATAGTGAACGTCCCATATTTAGTAAATTCTTTTTAATATGAGTATTGAAAACTTGTAATTTTCCATACAGCTTTTATCCAAGAGATATTGTAAATTGTCTTTAGGATATTCAGAGGATATAAAAGTAAAATGCAAATATTTCGAATTATAAAATACCCAGCAAATACTAAGTTACATGTAACGTACATGTTAATTGTAATTTCCCACTTAACAATATAACTCTAATATAACGTCTAACTACATTATTTGCTATCACGAGTTATCATAAACTGTTGAAGATCTATCGTTACCATTAGCTTCTGTATTCATGCTTCCTACTATATTTCAGCAGAGGGCGTATTTGTAGATCGTATTTAGTGCAGTGCACAGTGCCTTCGTTAGTTTTTACATAATTAAAGTTCGGCAATAGTGAAAAAGAATGAAATATCTCGCCATTTACCTTTTCGCATGTTTTGTCAAGATTACAAATGTGTTTACAATCGAAGGTATTTAAATATAAATTAATCATTATGCTTCTCTGACAAGTGTTATCACAGTTATGACTGAGATTACAAAATTTAAAAAAATAGTTCATGAAATTTTATAATACATTCTCTTATAGTACATGTTCAAGGACATAGAATTAATCATACCGATCACACTCAAATCGCATATAATAATTTTAAATGCTGTAATTTTAAAATGATATTACAAAGCTTAATAATCAATTTTTCCCGTACATTTTACGGAGGGTAAACATTTTATATAGTCAATTTTTCTTCTGTTTGTAAAAATGCGAAATTTGTTTTTCGGCAGATTAATGTTTATTTTTACAATTATCACATCTGTTTGAATAAATATATCTGTGAAATAACGAAGATTGAGTATATCGTCACTTTTGACGCAGACAGCCGACACTGGCATGAGTTAGCGAACAAAGAATTGGAAGAATCTCTTTCGTATAATTGGAATCTAAAAAAGGCGAAAAACGTGATTCTCTTTGTGGGGGATGGGATGAGTCCCGACACTATCACGGCTAGCAGAATTTATCGTGGTGGTGAGACCAGTCGACTCGCCTGGGAGCATTTTCCCCATATTGGAATACTGAAGGTCTCGGGATTTTTGTTAGACATGACGTGTATTGTAATTAATATATTTTTTTTTATGTAAGATCTTCGCGTGTTCGAATGTATCTTTTGTTGATAATGTAGACTTACACCACAAATGAGCAAGTCCCCGACTCAGCTTCCTCCGCCACCGCTCTTTTCGGAGGAGTCAAGACGAATTACGAAGTTGTAGGAGTAGACGTGAACGTGGAATTGAATAATTGCAAGGCAAGCTTGAATGCGAATTATCACGTGGATTCATTCATAGCATGGGCTCAAGCAGCCGATAAAGTCACAGGTCAAGTCCGACTACAATTATATTCCGACTTTAGAAAATCTTAAGGGGATTCTAAAGCCGTTTGTATATTACTGATTAAATCGTAATTTTTGTATAACAGTTATTTTCTTCCTCTTTTACAGATTCGAAAATCCTTTTCCAGTATTAAAGTATACGCATTAATACGTGTTTGTGAGGTGGAGTTCATGCCGAAAACGATAAAAAATTTTTCTTAAGATTTCAATAAAAAAATTTTTGTCGTTCACAGAATAAATTTCACCTCACAGACACGTCGTATTAATGAGATATACTTTAATCCTGGAAAAAGATTTCCGAATTTGTAAAAGAGAATTTAAAAAAGTATGAAGTCTTTGCAAAGCACGTAATTTCGTTTTAGGAGAGAAATAATTTTTTCTATGCTTTGAATCTTAATTCTACAAACTTAGTATTATTTGTTCAAGTAATCTGAATCCCGTCTCACACTTATTTTCAATCTACAAGCTGCAAAACTTTTATATCAAGCAAATGTTAACCTCAGGCACCGTCGAGATACTATTAACGGTCGGCGTTTATGGAAATTCGCGTGCCTGTTAAAATTTAAGTGATTAAGAGTACGGAATTAGTAACACGGTACTAATTTCATGATTTATTAGTTTCGTAAACATGTACATATGTTTAAAACTTAATAATACTCGATTTTTATTTAAAGCTGTGATTTTAATGATATCATCTGAGTTTGATTATCAATAGAGATGATAACTGCAGAGAAAAAATTGTAATTTTTCGGCAACATATAAGCTATTATAGCATTAAAAGTATGCATACTTATTTATACAGTATTTATATAATAAAAAATCACAAATTTAATAATGTGTTATTGAAATATTTATGTTAATAATCATACATTTTTATTAATTGTCGGTAATGTCATCGTTTTTCAATTATCCCCGGGCCTCTCGGGCCCCATTGATAGTTAGGAAAATTTGCCCAGGACCGACGGTCTTTAAAGTGTCTCATCGATGCCTCAGGTGACGGCTTTACGTTGTTTTGTGTTGTTTTTTGTTGTCAGAAAAAGTGAATTTTTTAATTTTTTTCTAATTTTCTTGTGAAATCGTGTTTTTCAGGTTTTCTTTTTATATGTTTTTTAATTCTGTAAAAAAAAATTTGCAATCCGTGAAGCCAATTCGGAGATTTCTCCTAAAACGTAATCGTGGTAAAACAGAACGATTTTAGGAGCTCATTAACGATTGCCTACGCATAAATAATTATTAAAAAAAATTTTCTTTGTTAAAGAAAACTTTTCTTAGCATTAATCTGTACAAAAATATATTAAACTATATATATGTCAATTAATAATTCTTTCAAAAAGTTTAAAATGAAAGTAAAACTTCCGTTTCAAGTATTTTTGTTTTAATTGTAATTACTAGTTTATATTTTTGTAAAACATACAGGTTTCGTGACAAATACCAGAGTTACTCATGCCACTCCGGCGCCGCTTTATGCTCACTGTGCAAATCGTAGATGGGAGTGCGAATCCAAAATGCCTAAAAACGCTACTGGCTGTAAAGATATCGCCAGACAATTAGTGGAGAATGAACCGGGGAAAAATATTCGAGTATACATATATATATATATATAACCAAAGAAGAGCTGTGTACTTTGTTTAATTACGAGAATAATACGATAAATAATAATACGTTTACCTTTTAATAGGTAATTATGGGCGGCGGTAGACAGGTAATGAAATCCAACGTGAGCGCGGGCGAATTTGATCCGATAGATATGTGGGCTTGCTACAGACAAGACGGTCGTGATCTCATTGATGAATGGATGAGAGATAAGTCTAATAGAAACTTGGCTTATAAAGTCGTGCAAAACAATGAAGAATTGTCCAAGGTTGATATCGATAACGTAGATTATCTGCTTGGTATTTTCGCCAACGGTCACATCGCGATGGACTGGAAACGAGAACGAGGTCCAAAAGGACAACCAAGCTTAGAAGAAATGACTGTGATGGCTTTACGAATTTTACAAAAATCCAAACAAGGATATTTTTTAATGGTACAATTATTATCTTGGATAAGATTGTGAAAGAAATTAATATGACTGCTCTTCCAGGTCGAAGGTGGTCTAATCGATTTCGCTCATCATCGCGGTCATGCCGCTCAAGCGCTGCTAGAAACTGTCCGATTTTCGGACGCCGTTAATACCACTCTTAGAATGATCGACCCCGATGACACTCTCGTAATAGTCACGAGCGATCACGCGCAGTCAATGATCTTCAACGGATACAGTCCTCGAGGTTCATCCATTCTGGGTAAGATCAATGCACTGAAAGAAGGGTGTTTGGTATTTGTGATTATAACTGTATTATACAATTATAATCACAAATATCAAAATTGTTAAGAGCTCCATTTTTATATTTATTATTGCTGATGTTAATAATATAATATATATACATTATAATAAATATTAACAGGGAATGGAAAGTTACTTTTTAAAAATAACAAGTTACAGTTACTCGTTATTGAGTAGAAAAAGTAAGTTACCGTTACCAGTTATCAATTTTTAAAAGTAACTCGTTACAGTTATCGTTACTTGAGAAAGTAACTTTTCATTATTTTTTCATTAGTTCCTTAAAATCGACGACTATCAATCATAGCGGACGAGTGCTTTTCTATTCTCAAGCTATGAGTGGCTTGTGTCCATCAATTGAACCGTGTCCAATCGTGTGTAAAGTAACGATAAAAGTAACTGTAAAATTCATTACCTTTATCAAAAAAATTGTAACTACGTTACCGTTACAGTTATCAAAAAAAAGTAACGCAGTTACTAGTGATATTATCAAAAAGTAACTTGTAACTGTAACGAGTTACTTCCATTCCCTGATTATTATTATATTTACAGTTTTATATATACATAAAAAATATGTTGTTGACTGCGAAACCTAATAATTTATTACATAATCTTTTTATTGCCAATAATATACAATATAATTATTTTTTTGTATGCAGAACTGTATAAAAATAATTATTTTTACTAACATTATAGCAGTAATAATTATAAAAATGAAGTTGTTAACCATAATTATTTTACCTTGATTATACAATAAAAATGGAACTTCTATTATTGTAATTATACAAGGAAGCTCTATTTAAGTTACAAATGTCAAATACTTTTCTCTCAGTGTATGTATGAAATTTTCTTGGACTGTTTATTCTCATGCGAGAATATTTCAGGAATCGCTCAAAAATCTAAATACGACGGGATACCATATACCACATTATCCTATAGCACGGGTGGACCGAACAATGTCGCTTACATCGTGGGCGACGATGGTCAAGCCAAGAGAATCAATCCATCCAAATCGAATACTAGCGATTTTACTTATAGCCAGCAAGCTACAATCATATCGGACGAGGCTCATCACGGCGGCGGAGACGTAGTTGTATATGCTATAGGCACGTCACTGTTTAATTAGTTGTTACGAAAGATTGCAATTAAAAAATATAGCTAAAACATTTTTTTTTTAATTATTGGACAGTTTTTTTCCAAATTTAATTTGGCAAATATACCGCTAAAGATAATTCGTATCATTATTGTTTTGTCGAAATTATGTCGAAAATACTTTGAGTTTTCTTTACAGGACCGTATGCCCATCTTTTCCATAGCGTGCACGAACAGAACTATGTTGCACATGTTATCGCATATGCTGCAGGAATCGGCGAGTATTCTAACAATGCGGAAATATCGCACCGCATTCTGTATCCAGTTGTTTTATATAGTAGTCTGATCTTGTTAACTTTAATCGTGTATAAATAAATCAGTGAAGTTAATGAAAGTATTATCAGTTTTTTTATTTTCCATAAAAATCAATATCGATATGATTGCTAAAGGCGTGAATCTATATGCATAAAATAACTCTTATCATGTGTAATTAAGTGGTATTGCAAGTGCCTGTGAGATATCACTTGTACCCACATCATCACAGATTAGAATAACTTTCAATGGCCACATCAAGGTCCTATCTGTTTCTTCTTGTCGCAACAAATCGAGAGACAGTTTTTATAAACCTACCTTTCGCATTATACACATATACGTATATCATTCGCACGTTTATTTACAAACATATATATTAAAAAATAATTCTCAGTCTTATGCTGCAGAGGATAAAGACACTCGCAATACTTGCGTCGTGAAATCGTAGAATGCAAACAGTCCTCCGAGATTACGTTTGAGAACAATCAAGATTGTGCTTCCGCTTAAAAATACATTATTGTGCATTTATACATTATATATAGTTTATAAAAATGTCTTTTCTTTACAGTGTATTCTATACATTTACGCGATTCCAGCTTACGATTTTAACGTTTAAAGTATAAAAAAGAAAAAATACATATATGAAACCGATGATCGGAAACGTTATGTCAAAAAGGAAGGGCTACGTCAAGATGGAAGAAGCTATCGGGGTATTATCAATGCAAACACGTGTTAACATATGTTAATGTTCTATCGGTTATGCACAGAAGGTGATATTTGATGCCGTGTAACATAACGAAACACGCAAACTCCAAATGCGGAGCCTTCTCTGTTCCTTCTATTCTCTTTAGATGACGAAGCGACGGTGAAAACGGCGGAAGATCACTGCCGCCTTTTCCTCTCACAATTCTTGATGCCGTGCAGCATAGCCCCGTGTAACAGTATTTTAAGTGCGATACCGCCGAGGAAGAGCAGCGAAGTGACCAGGAAGATGAAACCAGGGGTATATTTGCCAAAAATCGTCAAACTACATAGGGTCGTCATCTGAAAGACGAGCAGCAACGGAACAAAATACACAGCCGCAGTTAAATAGCATGAGTGCTTGCGCTTCGGGTTTTTAAACCTGTTGAACCTTGCGACAAATTTAGTAGAGTCGTTATTCGCTTCTGGAATTGCTTTTTGCACTTCGGCTGGCTTCTCGATGCGGATTTTATGCAGCACAGATTGACACAAATTCTCGTACGTGACCAGGAGACTGATCGTGATCTCCTGAAGAAAATGGCTGAGGTAGACGTGCATCTTGCGCGCTAGAGGATGCGACTTGGAATTATCGAAAGAATAGAGAAGATATGGTAACAGGTTGAGATTCTGGCAACAATGACGGATCTTCTGCATCGACGTGTGTCGAAATAGCATCGGTGGCCCACTGTAGTTTCCATCTGTCGTTGGCAGAGAAAAGAATACTTAATCAGTACGGGCAGTATTACGTAGTTACTATCATTCACGAATCAAAAACATTTTTATTACATGATATTTCAACTACATAATTTTTTTTGCGATAAGAATGAAACCGTTAAGATATTATTGGATAAATATATCTCTCATTAAAAAAAAGGGTATTTAAAATTATAATTCAATTCATAAGATTCCTGCACGTACAAACCTAGATAATGTGGAACGTTCCAGCAATACTGCTGGAACGTTCCATGCTATTTAGGAAAAAAGAGCTGGGACTGAGAAAAAGATAATGAACGCGAATGTTTTGTTTATTTACCCTTAAACATATCGGACACTCGTCTAACGAGAGTTGGTTTCCTCTTTAGGCCATCTTTCTGCTCCATGATCTCAGACGTCTGTGACATTTTAGCACGATGTTCGGAGAATGTGTTTAATACCTATCTGTGATCAAAGATCGATGCTGTTTTTCTGTCTTCACGTAAAGCTCTCTTCCCTCAGGGAATATACTCGGAATATCACCTGAAAAAGATAAGCGCATTAGTGAATATAAACTAATTGCTTTTTGTACTTGAAAAATATTATATTATTATATATAAAGTATTTAGTGATGACTATATAAAAAAAATTATGTAACTATAGAAAAAAATTAATAATTAATTTCTTCAAAACAAGAATAAGACTCCTAACAACAGTATCAGTATTGATACACACACACGCGCGCGCGCGTATATATATATGTATATATTGTTGCGGCGAAGCTTTTTTATCATATATACAACCTGCGAAACGACAATGTAACGATCATTGTCGCTAAGAGTTACAGAATAGAAACATGAATTAAATAAATGAGATTGACGAACAAAATTAATCGATTACCGATCTTTGGTGACAACTTTTGGAGGTCGCCAGTGAGCGTTTCGGCCAGTACTGAAAGATTCTCGTCATTCGCACTGTCGAAGTTGTATAGTTAAAAAAAAAGGCGTCACGATTCGATAGCCTGTCGACCCGAGATTAATTCTTTGACGCAAAAATTTCGCGTGACTTAACGATCGCAAGAAATATGCATGTATCGTTTGTCTGATTAAAAAATTTTTTTTCTTGAAACTGTTAGATGAACTATTTTTAAAGCCTTCAATCCTCGATTACATCTTACACTAAAAACTTGCAATTATTAACTATAAAATGTTTAGTATTTTAAACTTACACGACAAAAACGTTTTGCTAAAGTATCTAAAAATTTAGCTAGACATAAATCTGAAAATGATTTCGTTGGACTATAAAAATAATTATACATATATATATATATATATAGGACGTTCAAATTGATTGTTAAAATGTCAAAGCTTTTAACAACATTTATCGTCAAAGCGTTCGACATATTTTGATTTGAATTATCTTGATGGTTCATAATATTACTTTTTATCTGTATTTAGGTAAATTTTTAGACACTTTAGTAAAACTTTCTACGTAGTTAACCAAAATTTATCTTCAAATCATTTATCATGAACTGTAAATTTTTACAAGAAAAATATTTTTTAATATAATTATTAAAATTAAATTTATTAAATTGCTAAAATATATTGTCTTTATATTTTTCACTATTAACGCGCAGGAAATATTTGGATATATATATATACATAAGATTGTTCTCGGATGAATTCTGTTGCAATTACACAACTATAAAGTATTTATATTTTCATGAAACTATAGTTAAGAATGTTAATAAACGCGGAGTATCTTCTCTTTACGTGATAGTAAAGTGGATTAGGAGCATTATAAAGTTGAATAATTTAGTTGGGATTCACAGACTATATATCGAAACTTTTTCATCATTTCGCGATGCAAAGATCCGATTATAAATAGTCTATATCACATTAATAAAAAAAATTATAAACGCTATCGAAAAAAATGTTATTTGTTAAAAATGAATTAGTTAAAATACTTAAAATAAATTATATTTTAAATCATACTTTAAAATATATAATATTTTAAATAAGCAGTAATAAAATAGTGCGACTAGCAATTACGAGAAACATGCATGACAGCTTGCATGATTATAATTTTTTTTTCTTAACACTTTGATTTGATAAACTGTTTTTGAAGTCTATTAAAACTAGACTATATCTTACACTGAAAACTTGAAAAAATTATAAAAAATAAAATTTAAATATTAATAGGACTCTCGAAATTAAAAATAACAATAGAGTATATACGGGCAATGAGAGCGTTACTACATATATTTTCTGCAAATTATACTTTAAATAAGCGATAGTATTTAAAATAACGTATATGTATGCATATTAAAATTGTATGTAAATAATGTAGAGCAAAGTTTGGACTTAAACATTGACCACTAATTGGCCACGTCGTTTAAATCAAACTATATTTAGAATAAATCGACTAAGATTACTTTTTTATCAGTGTTCAAAAATTGTTAGTACAAACTATAAATTTGTACTTATTGTAATTAAATCTACAAATTTGTCTCATTAAAAAAAATTGATTAACATATTTTATAAATTAAATTATACATTAAATAACTGAAAGTATATTATTGAGTTTTAAAAATCAAATTATAATAAAATTAATTGACTACAATAAAATAACTCACACAAATAATTTCTTTTGAAGTTAATAATTTGAATAATAATCACGAAAAGAATATTCTTGTATATGTAACAGTTTTAATGTCTCATATCGTATTACACTGAATTAATTATTAATGTACCGCAAATACTCGTTATACCACATTCATAAATTAAAAATCAGAACATGCTGCAAACAGAAGACATCTATCTACAATGCATTTCTGGCATGAACCATGTGGTCTGTTTTCTGTTCCTGCACTAGACTGTTCTAGAATTCTCTTTCTCGCTTTAAACACATATCAAACGTATATCTTTCTCACTTTAAGTTCCAAAAGTGTACACTAGTTCAGCGGCTCAGCCACAAAAAATAGACTTGTGATTTCGATTGACCTCGCTTGAATTGGCGCAATTCATTAGAGCAACATTTTCAAATCAGATACAGAGCGGAAATTCTATTAAAACCAAAATCTCTATATTTCTCATATAAATATTTTTATAAATACATGTAATTTCACATAGCGCTCACCTTGATGTTAGTGTAATGGAGGATTCGGCGTCTATTTCCTAATCACCAGGAAGGTTCGTATGGACGCGATTTCGGAAGTAGACTGAAGAAAGCTAACTGTACTTCTTGTAGAGATTAAAAACTATCGGAAATTCGCGAAATATTCCCATCCTTCGCGTTGTTTCGCCAAACGAACGTTCACGATCAATAATATACAACACGTGAGTGAAAGAACTGCTAGGTGGAGTATGGTTGCGTCTCGATGTTCGCTCGACTACTGAACCACTGAACCGGCTGCGGTCGGTTGTCTAACAACTACCGGGCGATTAACCACCTCTACCGACTCCGAACTTATGACCACGATCAGCTACACGGAGCATGTTGGCATGCCCCGAGTCAGTTCGAAACGGCAACTTCCATTGGAGCTGATGCTGTATTGGTCGATGGCATAAAACTCGGAGGGTCGAGATGAACTTCCCGCAGGAATATCAAGAAAAAGGAAAAGGTCATCGACGCGAGGAAATGCGTGCACGGCACCGCAAAGACGAGACTTTCGACACGCATTCGTTCCTCGCCCTCGACCTCTGGAAGTATAGCTTGATTGATACCCTCATGGCATTATTGGTGGAATTATACTTTTATGCAACGGAAACAGAGTTTGCATCATGATAACGACTTTAATCATTTTTCTGCAATTGAGCGAAATTCCTTCAGAAAGTGTATAATTTTGTTAACGTAAACTTTCAAGTTTAATGTGTAAATTTAATGTAAATAATTTTACAACTCAGAGTCAATACGCGGTTAAAATTAAAAACAGAGAATTATTTGAAAGGCATAAAACCACAACGCAAGATGTTAGACGCTATTATTTTATATTTCAATCGAATTACATTAATCTTTCAATTGACTTCACTTAAATGAACGTTTCGGTCTTCCATTAGACTATCTTTAGTATTAACATAATTTTCCTACGCATATGCATATTATTCGACAAAACACACAATTTTGAGTTTAAAACACGTTATATCATATAAAATTGATCACGTCAAAACGCTCGTTTAAAATAAATTAATTTTCTCAGAAGAATTAAATAAAAAGTGTAAATGGTTTAAATTTTGTTTAATAAAGTTTAATAGTAAATAATTTTATTCCGCGAATAAAATTGACAGTGCATAATTCTTTTACTACAAAATTTAAACGGTTACATTAAAAAATTATGCATGATTAATTTTATTCAATTGCAAAGTAAAACTATTTTCATTAAATTTACGTTTCTGTCAAAAAAAGTTTATAGTTTTATTTTTTGTAATAAAATAAAATTATAACTCCCCTAAACTTTTCCACGAGATTTCATAAGTTTTGAATCATTCCTATTTGTTTCATAAAAATATATAATGAATGTTTTTTCTAAATATTCTAAATACAATATACATTTAACAATAGTAAAGCGAAATTCTCCCACAAGAGATTTTGAGAAAATATGTAAATACAAACATGTGCCTACACAAGTTAAATATTACAACATAATTAAATAAAAAAAAAAAGATTTCGAAGTATATTAAATATTAAGATACGTTTTGCAAAGTTTTTTAAAGGATACTTTTTTGTTTTAGTGTTATTTTTTGTTGCTTTTTTAGGACGATCTTTTTGAGGTAATATGAATACCCCGAAACTGACCAGGCAAAACCTGTCCTGAAAAACACAAGTACGTAACCACTGATTGTGAGATTAAAGATCGTGAAGACCCAGGAAGGTTCTTGCATAGGGCCATCGGTATCGATTCCGGTCGTTGAAACACGAGAAATATGCGTGATCACAAAAAAAAGAATAAGGAGAGACTGTCCCATTCTAAGTATGACACGATAATGATATCGCTGATAATTTCAGAATTTTGTCGGTAAATTGAAGTAACGTATACTGATTTCTTAGAAAAAAAAGGAATACGTGTCATTTCATTGACCTCGCTTTTTTCAAGGTTACTCGACACGCATCGGGTGTGCCGCGCTGCATGTTTCCAATGATTGTTCGACGGGGAATCCTCACATTTCCAGACTGTTTTATAATGTAGACAAAACAATGTTGTGTTAATGATAACTTATAAATACGGATGTCACATTTTTTTCTCATTCAATCTTTGACTTCCGAAGCGTCATGTAAAAATCAACGACGGAAAGTTCCGACTAATCTAATGTTGATAGAAGCATATCTGCTCACATATTTTATTCAATATTGCAATTTACATAAACATAGTACACAGCATATGTTCTTAATATATCACTTACAAAAACGCACAGAGATAAGCAATTAATTGAAAAAAATTCAATATTGAAGCTCATTAAAATATCGTTTAAAACGACGCAAAAAGGCACATGTTCATAACATGTTCATAACGTGTTGGATTATTTAAATTCATTTGCGACTTAAAAATTCCATTAATGATTTTTTAAAAATAACTACATTTATTCGATTAAAAGAGCTAAGTAATGTATCATCTGCACCTATTTATGAATTAAATGATTCAACCGTGTTTTGACTTGTATATTTTGCCACTAAAAAAATACACACGGAGAATGCATTCAAAATATTTTTCATGTCTGATAATGTATCATGTGGCAGTTGTATTAATTCTCTGACGCATCGAGTACTTATGCACGTAATCGGCTTTAAAAATATGCACACCTTGCTGGCAGTAATTTGTCATCAGATAACGAAAATATGTGCTTTCTGTTCTGAAAACGTTGGATTGAAAGTAACCAAGTCTGCGCGAAATATCGAAGAAAAAATTTTACAAATTGTAAGAGCCTTTTGACACAAATTTCAGTTTTTTCCATAATTTATTTTTTTTTTAAACCGATTTTTTAAACGCGATCATAGAAAAATTCTAAAAATTCTAAAAATTTTGCTATTCTATAATTTTATAAGAAAAACTTGTTCATTGTAAATATTTTACGACGAATTTCATTCTTTATCGACATCAGTTTTCTACTTGTAGATAATGAACTTTCCCCTACATTATGCCGTTCTATTTCAAAACCAGTAATTTTCCTCTTTTTCACTTTTGCTTCATCGCCTACGCGCGTTGTGTGTGCTCTGCGATGTCGATCATTGTACAAAAACATTCAGTGCAGAAAGCACCAGCGAATCTTTTTGAGCATCGCGTTGATCTTTTCCTTTGCCATTTGCAATTTGTGTAGAATCTGTACGTATGTAGATCGAGTATGAAATTAATCGCAATTCGTTATCTAGTCGTGTGCTCAGCATGTGAGAGCGAATGCAACTAATAATATTCTCATTGGCGATGAGAAAAACGGGAATGGTGTAATCCTAAACAAGGTCGACTACTTGCAAAAGTAGTTTTCAAAAAGGAACTGTTAAAAGAACAGTTAATCTAATAGTTTATCATAGTTTGTTAAATTTATAAGTTGTTATCTCATCGTGTTCATCACGTGTTAGTAAATGCAAGTCAAATTTTTATTAGGATAAGAAACTACAAATAATCTATAAGTAATTTAATCTGCTCTCAGAAATCATTGAGGATTCTTCATGTTATTTTTTTCCATAATTATTGGGCAACTGAATGAAATGTCTATAAAAGCTATTTTTTGTATTTGCGATATAAGTAACTTTTTAAATATTAAATTTAAGATCAAAACAGCTTAAAATTCCAGATCATTCCTTTCTCTTTTCTACAACGAGAATTGTGACGCAGCCAAATTACGAAGTCACGCTTGCAACATGTGCACTCGTGTTGACAATTCCATTGACCATCCATCTTCATCACGAAATGATCACGTGTTTAGGAAATTTTTATCCACAACACAGGCTTAGTGGAACTTCGTAGTTACATTGACACAATACACTTTTTATATAAAATTTTAATTTTATTATGCCACACCGTCATTTCTTTCTCAAAAAGCATTATTTTTTATTTTTCGTCAAATTTGTGTGACAATAATATAATTCAAAATATACGTAACTTGTTTTTTATCTGAATGATAGAGTTAAATTTTACTTGTCTCTTTTTATTTCATTAAAAAATGTATTAAAATATTAACAAATAGTTATTTATTCAAATATGTTTTAATTTAAACAATGTAAGGAAGACAACGATAAAAACGAACAATATGTGTGATAAAAAAGAAATAAAAATTAATAAAATTATTTATTCTCTCAAAATTTAGAAGAAAACAACAAAAATCATTTTGACGATATAACTATTGTAATTTTCGTGTTTGTAGATGAATAAATAATATGTTGTCGATAAAGTTGTCATAAAACAAACTTTTTAACATATAGCTCTTTTGTATTATTTTCAATATCTGTTGTCTGCTCATTTTTAATTACGATTAAAATCAATTATTTTATGATTTTTCATGAAAGGAATAATAATTAATTAAAAAATTTTATCACAATTATATTTTTCGCATACAATAGATTGAAGTAATGCTTAATTTTTTAATATAAAAATGTACGTAAATTGCGATCATTGTGATGTAAAGAAAAAAAAATCGAAAGTCTTATCGCTTTATAAATCAAGAAATCGATAAAAAATTAATCATAGCAAATGTAATGACGTTTATACATTCGTCTGATTTTTCTTCTTTATCTATTGCTCTTGGTTTTTCTCAATGTATCTCTTTTATTTGGTAGATCATTTCTCACTATCATACATTTGATTGACTCTAATAGTCAGGATGAATAAGTGTTTAAACGAGAAGAGTATACCGCTACAGACGTGGTTAGAAAATTTCAAAACAATTTTGACTGGCTTTATTGAAGTTGATTTCAAATGACTGTTGCAAAGTTACGTAAATCATTGTGGAATTTAAATTATCTACAATACAATTTTTTACTTGGTATAAATGTGATCTTATCGAAAGTGTGTTTCAAAGTGACTAGAACAATATTTACACAATATAAAATATGTATATTTAAAGTTAATTAAGTAATAACTTATTATAAATTGTTATAATCATAATTGAGAAGTGAGAATACCCAAATGAAATAAAAACAGGAATCTGCGACACGTGTATACATATAAATTTGAAATTAATTTCATCTTTTTTTGCTCGATATTTGGCCCATTTATTTTCAAATTCTATCTTAAAAATATTTCGTTGACGGATTTTGGCGAATGAAAATTTTTACTATTTCAATCATATTAATTAATTTAAAAAAAAAAAGAAATTAAAAGCTGCGACCGAGCATATTAATTAAACAGTCTCGTGATTATTTCGTTCAGAACGTCAAGAAACAGATTAAAAAATTAAAGAAACTGTCTGTTAAAATGGAAAGGTTTTGCGCTTTGACGTTATTTGTTTTGGACTGTGCAACGATCTTTTTGTCTGTATACTAACTTTTTCAAACTCTTACATAATTGTATGGATATAATGAGGCGTTTAATATCGTGACTAATATCGAATATTTCTTGGAAGACTAGGCGATTTTTTATGTTCGAAAATGCAACGTCCGCGTCAAATATGACATGACGAAATTGGATTCCCATTACCTCATGGAAATGCTGAATAAGAACGATCGAATTGAGAAACGCGCCGATAAGTTGCGATATAGATCGTTTCATATCGTTTTAATTAATTAATTAATATCTCTTCTAGACTCTAGACTAATTTAAAAAAAACTAAGCAATATATAATGAAAATCGTAGCAAGTGTAGATTAAAGGTAATAATTGAACGGAATATAAGTAGAGATATCTCAGTTACTATAAATATTTTTAATTTTTACTTTTTGAAAGCAAAATCACAGCTACATACGATGTTGTTCCATATTCATTAATATAATAATAATAATATTAATAGAGCACATTCGTCTTGTAAGTTCGAAGGTTACAAGGTGGATGTGATAGGCAAAACTTCAAATAATAAAAATAATAATAATAATATATAGAGAATAATACATAGAATAATGCCCGCATGCTTGCCGTGTAAGTTCGAAGGCTACAAAGCGAGCGTGACGGCCAAAATTAAACAGTAATAATATTAATAATATAATAATAATAGATAAAATTATATAATAGCTTCTTCTCTCTTAGATTCATGGATATTTTAGCACTAACGATCATACGATAGAATCTCTCTAGCTTTTCTCGAATAATAATACGCTCTACTGGT
>NW_017297618.1:40833-76274 GCF_001594075.2 Trachymyrmex cornetzi
CTCTCTCTCTCTCTCTCTCTCTATTTTTCACTCAATATTCAATCAAAATTCACCTCTCGCAATTACATTCCAAGCAGATGAATTTTGTTCATTCTCATTCAATTATTCCTATTGTTTTCTGTTCACCCTCTTTTCTTTTTCTCACGCATCCCTCGATCCTAAATACTAAATAAATATTATACAGATTTGTCTATCGACCACATGCTGAATCTTCCATAGTCCCGCGCAAGTGTCTCTTGACTTAATATAGCAAAACAGTACTTCAATTTTTACAGCGTGGTTTTATGGCACTTGTTTAATGGCTGGACTCTAGCCTCTCCACGTTCCCGATGCGAACGATATCTTCTGAGAACGACTTTTTTTTGTTTTCTTCTTTGCTTCTAGGATTAATATCGCGTTACATCGCTGATATGATACACGATACCACAAGATCGACGAACTTTCCTCACGATTTTTAAACTGCCGCGTAAGGACGACGCACCGTCGACGTGGACAGGATCGATAACTATCGACTTGCTATGGAATGCTACTATTGTAATATTTTAGGAAAACTATTAGAACATTGAGATCCTCGATTCACTTCCGAGGGCTCGACCGATCGAAATATAAATCGGTTCCCCTAGAATAATCACGATCGATTCGTCTCACTTGGTTGTTTATGTGTTCAATAGTGTGAAATGAAAAATCGTAAGAATTAAATGTAACCTTTTAAATTTTAATATTTCGTGAACTTTACTGTTTGTATTGTTGTTTCGAAAATTTCACTAATACACTTTTCCATAATTGTTGGGTTATACGGATGAGACTTTCAATTAAATAAACAATTTTGTCATTATTTATCAAGGTGTTCATTTTGATACATAATTATCTTATAATTATTTATCTCACAATTATTGTCGCTACGTAATTAATATTCTTCTGCAGGTAAAAGTACTGTCAAAGATAAAATACGATTTTTTATTACAATGTTTTTGATATGTGACATTTGATGAGATTCTTTTTACTTGAGAAATTATTTATATTTTTGCCGGGTTTTGGACTTTGACAGTAACAACGTATATGTTTATAAAAACGATATCTTCTTGTGATTTTAAATTTATAGTCGACCAATGTCTACTTACAATATCATAAATTGAAGCAAATGTTGACTAATCACTTAATAAAAAAAAAACAGTCGTGGCGATATCTTAATTGGGAGCAGACACATTCTGGTGACATCACAAAGTGTAAATGTCTTCATAATATATTCAAAGACTAAACATTCGAAAGTATTTTTGTTGTTGCAACATTGTGTGAGAGAGATTATTTTTACTGAAAATATTAATTACAGCATACGCGCAAACAGATTTCACATCATCAAATTGTTGAGTGAAATGTTGAATACAATTCCAAGAAATCTTTTACAAAATATTATATAAAATCAAATTTTAATGTGACAAATCAAGAAGGTTCTCGGCGATGATAAATTGTTGTTGTAACACATTAAATATTTTTTTCTTTTAAACAAATTATAGACATTTCATAAAAAATGTAAAAACGTTAGAACATGGCCATTTAAATATCGGCGACTACACTCTGCGGCATTTAATCTAATTGTAGTATCTTTAAGGCACTAACATCTTCCATTTACTATTAAATCTATGATCGTTTTTCGGTCAGGCAGTTAAAAATCGGAGAAAAATCTAACCATTTGATATAATCATCGAAATCGATGATTGTTTTAAGAAATTGTTATCTTCAGAATTAACTTTCAGAATTAGAATTCAGTCTTCGTTTGATCTATCGATGTAAACATGATTGTAATTATAGTAATCTGTTCCGAAATTCGATCATAGCTACAAATGAAATGTAGGTCTAACAGTGTGATCTGATTATCAATTAGGTTCTGCTGCTATATTGAACAAATAGTTTCTTGTATATTCATTGTTCGTTAAATTGCTAAGGCACTGTTCTACAAAAGTTCGGAAAAGATCCTAAAGGCACCTCAGCGTATCTCTCGCCGAGCAGTCGCATAATATTTTTTTATGTGTTATGTTTACTTATCCGCCGAGAAGTTATGTGTGCATTTCTTTTGGTCTTCATGCGAAAACATACGCGCTAAGCTCTCCGGATACTCTCCTTATCGTTCATCCGGTATTATTATCACTTTCTGTGCAAACGGACTGTATCTTGTCGCGAAGAGATAAACTTGATTAATGTAAAAATTCATGCTGTCTCTTCTCTATTCATACACAAATCTCCAAGAGACGTTCTAAAGACGTTCAGAATACGTTCTACATCTTAAGGATGTTCTTAAGACGTCCCTCGAATAAAGTATGTTGTGTGAGTAGTCGCGTCTAAAAACGAGAACTCTGAGAAAGAAAATTGTTCATTTAACTAAATTAATTTAAATCGTCTTAATTTTTTTATAAAGAATGTATGCATTAAGTTAAACATACTATATTTGTCTTAAATATATACATTCTCCATCGAAAGAAATAAAAACAAATAAACAATTTTTTTCTCAGTGAAGGACAACGAAGATACTCTTAATACGATAAGAAGTATACGGCGAGATTATATACGCGAGAAAATAAATTATCGAATGAAAAATGGAATCGCATCATTGTTTGAGCGTGCTTTAGGAATAGAAGAAGCGAGAAATCTGTTCCTTCCTCTCGAACGATTCATACCAATCACAATACATATATTCTATACACATATATATTAAACAGCTTTGCATTATGTCGATCAGCGACCGTTTTTTTAGAACATACTTGAATATATTTTTTCTTTCCTTTATCTTCTTTGTCCATATAATAACTTTCCACATATAACTTCTATCTCTTCGAACTTTTAATTATCACGTTCTCTAACTTGATCGTTCAACGATCATCACACTTCTTTATTCTTCCATTTTTGTGTCTCAACTCGCAGTGTTTCTAATTAACATTCAATTTATCAATACTGGTAATATTCACTGTAATATTCATCGCGTACCCTCCAGAACTACTCCTTTTTATTTCGCCTAAAGATAAAAATGATTGAAAAAGACTAAAAATTGTTAACACGAAACTTAGTATTTTTTTTATTTAGAAATATATATTTTTTAAACATTTAATGCTATCTTTAGTTCAAAATTCAATTTTCCAAAACATATCTGTACCAAGATAGCAATAAATCAAAATTATAGTACAATGACTAAAGTGGCGGTGGCAATGGACACATTTAAAGTTAATAATATTTAAATATTTTTAAAGTTATAAAAAGTAATAAAGAAATATAAAATTCATTTTTTATATCCATTGTTAAAACGTTTTACATGTATTATTTCAGTATTAATAATATCGAAATAATACAGACACACTCTAATAGCACTTTATTCGAGAAACGTTCTAGCGAACGTTATTAGAACATAGGGATATTCTCTGAATGTTCTTTGGAACGTCCCTTGAAGATCTGTGCTATTAGGGAAGCGTTTTAACGATGTATATAAAAATGAATTTTATATCTCTTGTGTAGGATTTTAATAAAAAAAAAAAAAAACAGTATTTTTACGATAAAACTCTCCTTTAGTCGATTTTTTCTTTGAAGCTTACACCTGTTTTTTCTCTAATTTCGTCTTTATATTTATTGAGTTATAACGGATCATTGTCATTGCACAATCGAACTCTATTACATGAATTAATTAAATAAATAATTTGCCATTACTAATCGAAAGACACATACAAAGCAATTGTCCTGAAAATTTTTACAACAAATATAAAAGACAATCAGAAAGATAAAGAGCACTCAATATTGTAACTATTATTGAATCTTCTCGTTATCGAATGCGCAATAGGAACGCTAATATTGCCGACATAACGCAACAGGCATTTTTTAATTTTACAGCCTAGAGTGCTTAGACGATAGGAAAATGATATCTTTCTCTCACTTCTTCAGTACCAAAGCGAAAGATATGACAATCGCATTAATCCCTACTATCTCACAATGCATACAGAGTATCAATTGTCGCGTCGCCGACTTGCCATTTCATATTACTATTTTTCTTTATTCTTTACGGACAATGCATTAAACTATTCTATTATCTAGGTTGTCGTAAGGACTTCACGCGGAGGGTACACAGAATGACACTAACAAAGGAAAAATGTACAAGGTACCTTTTTTCTCCTATTAAATATTATAGTTTGTCTTTTTTTCATGCTAAAGCTATATTATAGACTTGTCTTCGTATTATTGTCTTAGTGCTACGCCAGATTCTCGCATTCCTCGTTCTCGTTCCCGGTTCTCAAGATTCATGGTCCGGAAGAATTATACTTTGAGATTCGACTACATAAATCTTGTAATTCTCGATTGAATTTATCCCGTATCAAAGTTCTTGTTTATACGTGGAAGCGTTTACTAGAGTCTGCAAAGATTGCTCGATAATGCGTTTGTTTCTCCGATTTTTCGTCGCCGGTTCGTCACCTCAGTGCTTAGACTTTATATACAAAAACAAAAAACAAAAAAAGACCGAATCGCCTCAACGTTTTCTCGACGTAGCCACAGATACCGAATGTATCTTGATTCGAAGCTCTCAACCTAATAGTACTCGTTCTGAAGATAAACGTTATTGACTAGCCCCCTACCGGTTGCCACTGATCATTCATATTACCAGGAACGTTGCTCGATCGTGAACAATCGAGGTACTCAAGTATTTTTTTTCGGGGAATGTCTATAGGGACTAGGAATTTGTCTTTTAATGGGCGTCTTTCGAAATTTCGCGGACGACCGTTTAGACTTTCTTTTACGCGGGACAATTATCGACGGTGGGCATCGAGTTGCGACGAAGTCGTTGACTAGTCCCCTACTGGTTTCGCTCGATTTTCCACCTAGTCGGGAGAAGAATGGGCAACGCCATTCTCTAGGGAATGTCTACAGGGACCAAAGTAATGCTTTATTCGGGCATCCTGTAACGCGCAGGAATTCTACGGGAGATCGTTAGGTGTCCATGTGTCGGTATTTGTGCGCCGACATTTGCGCCAGACCCAATACCGCATATTGACACTGCAAACAATGATAATGCGTCTGTTTGCCAGAGTGTTGACACTGCACAGCTCCACACGGTTGACTGGGTGTAAACTTTTGGAAACCTGCTGCTGCGATACTGTCCAGCTTGGCATGTTGCCGTCGATGAGCAACCACCTTATTCGTGTCCGTACAGACGAAGTCGCACTTCAAACAGTGAAAATGTGACGCCTTGTTCTGCATCGATCCGAGGGATGATGTATACGCGCATTGAGCCCTGCCACATGGCACGTTAGCCCGATACTGCTGGAAATCACCTCCCATCAAGGTATCCAGCCGTTCATGCCTTGCGGTATGTTGCACAAATCGAGTTTTGTCGCAGAACGAGTAGCCGCAGTCTTGACGCATACAGTGGAAGTGAGTTTGATGCTCCCTGTAGCCACAATGAGGATACCTGCAGTCCTCATTGAATCTGAATCTGTAACAGCAATAAATAAAATTGAATTTTCAATCAACTATCAACAAAACAATAGCCATGTTCAACAGAATATTTATTTTACAACTGTGTGTGTTGGAAGTTTTTTTTACTAAGATAGAACTACTCTTCCAATAGCAATCATACCAACCTGACATATCCTTCTGGTACAGGCTCATCCTTCAGCATACGCATTGAATGATGAAGTCTTTGCTTCTTGGCTTCCGCCGAATTAGCGTCTGGCGGTGAGAGAGATCGTTTATTCAAATTAAGATTAGCTGCTAGCGAAGCTAGAGGATTTTCGTCTCTCGCAGGTGGGAGAAAATTGGTCGGTGGTAATCCGGGCGCAAACATCAGTCCAGGTCCACCGGCATACATCCCACCATGTTGAAGAAACGGCGGTAAGGCCTGATTCATCAAGGCAATCTGTTGGTTCATCGCGGCCATCACAGCGGGGCTCGGAAAGTGAAAGCCGTGACTGAGATCGAGTTCGAAGCTTGTCGGTATCGAAGGTTGTTGCACATTGCTAGGTTGAATTGGTGGTTGCGCCAATTGACCGTTTTCATGATTATCGATCGCAGTATTGTTGCCTTCGTCTCTACATGCAATTTCGGACGGTTCCCGCTTAACGTTCGGGACGTTTTGCACACCGATATCGATACTACATCTCGGTTTTTCCAACTTGATGTCTTTCGATTGAGATTGTTGGTTGAGAGTCTGTTGCATCTGCCGTTGCATTTGACTCTGAAAATTTTGAATGTTCTGAGCCATTTGAGCGTTCGGCGACATAAAGTCGTGTTTCTGCGACAACTGTGTGATGTAATCATGCTGTAGCTGATTAGGCGACGGGCTAACCATGTCGTGTTGCTGCTGGCTGAGAATGGCGCCGGTCGAATGCTTCGCTATATGCGCAACCAAGCGATCTAACTCGGAGAAAGCCTGATTACACGCGTTGCAGTGATAATGATTCTTGCGTTTCAACTTGCAGAACGGCCTGCTACAGCTTTGCTCCGGTCCATACAAGGTGTGCGGCGAGGTAGTGCTCATAGACGGCATAACCGGCGATTCTGCAATGTCAAAGATTTCTCTGAGCTTGGATCGTACGCCCACAAACGCTATAGACGTAAGTAAGAGAACTAATTTACTAATACAGAAACACTCTCAAAAGCACAAAACTTGGTCGAAAAGAGACAGACGAACCTTGGTGCACGGAAGTTCGCATGGATAGCACGACGCCCGGAAGTGCGGGTTCACTCGGCGGTCCGCTGACCGGATAATAGGTGCCAGCCGCCCTCACCACTAGCAACAATCAACCAAACAACCAACACTTCAAATATACAGCCCGCTATGAATACAACCACCGTGTATATAGTATATATACATGAGAAAATAAAACAAACACTCTCATGAGACAAAACAACGGAAGAATAGCGAAGAGTATCCTACTTCAATGACAAACGCAAAATGTGACATATAAACTGATGTGCGACTACGTGCAAGAAAAGCATGCATATGTACTTGAGTGGAAGAAAGTATTTGACGTGTTCTTAAAAAAAAAAAAAAAAAGATTTTTGTTGAATGAAACTTGCCCAAATATTATGGTACATTGATCAGTACGCTCTTTTCTCATACTTACCGGTAGTCTTGCCATTATCGGGACTCGCAAGTTCGGATTCCTTGTCCTCGATTATCGATCTGCTCTCCTGATCAGCTGCCGTTAGACTCTCGTCAAGCTTCTCGATCAACTCGGCAGGATTCTTCACCTGGATTCTCGGTTTCGTCTCCTGGACCAACGATTGAAGCTGTGTTTGACATTCTTGATTGCTCGACTCTTGACCACAAGGTTCGACGTGACCGCAGGAGTGTTGCTTCTCGTGCAATGCCATTGTTGAATATCTAACGAACGAATACCCGCAATTCGGTCTAGTACAATGGAAATGCCGATTAACGCGATTACTATGACAGCCAGCCAGTCGACAGTCGACCATCTTGTCATAGAAGGCAAAGCCCGGCGGTATGTCGACATTGTCGTGAAAATCTTTACTATGCATGAGCAGTTGGTCTGGCCGATCGGTGGAAAAATGACACCGTAATTGAGAACAATGATGATGCTTGGTTGATCTAAGCACGCAGGCCGTGTCCGGACATCCTTCTGAGTTATACGTAGCGAATCCGTCGGGCTCGCCCAAACTGTTCGAGGGCGACACGCTGCCTTCTCGATCATCCATTAGCATATTAGATATTAAATTAGGAGTTTGCGGTTTGGGGAGCTTAAAACTCGTGAAGATCGCCTGCGGCGAATCGTGAGTGTGTGTCGCGGGGTCGCCGCCTGACCAGATTTCTATCACGCGGTTTTTAGGAGGTCTACCGCGCTTCCGCCTGAACATCGCATCGATATTTGTCAGGTGGGTCAATGTGACATCGGAGGAAAGAGCATGCGAGGAACAAGAGAGATTTAATTGTCGGCTGTACTCGTGAATCTTGTAATGTTGCAATCGACGAAATGGCTTGTCAGTGGAAAGTATCACTTCTCGGCAATTTTCCCAATTGCAATGATAATGCTTCTCTTTGTCCGCATACGGACAATTATCATCGCAGCCGCCCTCTTCAAAGAAAGCGTCCGTTATGCGTTCCTGCGTCTCATGTTCCTTTAGATGTTCTCTAACTTCCCGGGGATCCTTCAAGGTCGCTCCGCAGCGGTCTAGTCCGCAATGGTGGTGCTCTCTGCCGGCATTACAGGCGCAATCCGAGATGGCCGGTATCAGATAGGCCAATTCGGCGGCGGTGAGTTGTTGAGATTGTTGCTGCTGCTCGAGATTAACGGAACTTCCGGTGGCTGTAATGGTCGTGGTCGGAGCGGTGAGATCCATAGCGAGGTCGCTAGCACTTTGAAAAGAATCTTCCAAAGAATAGTACGATGGAGAACCTCTGCCTTCGTTCGAGCTCTCACCGTTCAGACTTAAAGATAAACTTTGAGCGCTTAATTCATCTGGTGCCCATGATCCAGGTGGACGAATACCACCTACCGTAGTGACCGGTTTGTACTTCCGATAAGCAAGTTCTGTATCATGACGGTCGTGTTTTCGCTTGTGTGAAAAGAGCTGGCCGGACGAGTGCAAAACGTAGCTACAGTGCGGTCGTATACAATGAATGTGATTGCAAACCCGGGAGAATCGGCACTGATCGAAAGGGCAGGCTTCCGATTTCATAAATTTCTTGAAACCGTCGCGTGCTAGTTGCTCGTCCTTGATGTGATAAGACTTGTGCTTGTCTGAAAAAGAAAAATAAAAGAAACCTTGTAGATCAAATCAAATCATCGGAAATTTGAAACAACAATATTAGATGACTTCTAATCAGAAATTGATCCTTTTTGATTAGTTCTGGTAATTCGCATTAGTTAGAGCAAGATGGCACATATCTTTTCTTATTTGCAGGATTTTGTCAGAACATGAACGGCTGTTATGGTCAGTCTCTGATTAGAGAGTCTATAGAGAATATAACAAGATATGTTAAATACAAAATTTATCAACGTAATTGTTTCTTAGTATGCGAATTAAATCTGTAACGTTTGACATGTTATATAAGTTTCCGGTAAAAGGATTTGATTGACGATAAGCGCGATCTAGAACCTCGGCGACCATTAATCACGCAAGCATTCTTACCCATATCGGCTTTATTTTTGAATGTGAACCGACATCCCGGTCGACGACAGTGAAAGTGCGTGGTACGTTGTCCAGCAAACGGACAATGGTCAGTCGCGCAACTCTCGGTGGCCCGAAATCGCTGGAAGCCCTCTTGTATGATGGCCGAGTCTTTGCGATGGTAATTCGCGTGCATTTGCACGTCCGATGTCGATATGTATACCTTGTCGCAATTTTCGTGAATGCAATGATAGTGGGTCTGCTTTCTATTGTGCGGACAGGACCGGCCAGGGTGCTTTTCCGAGCAATCGTCCGTCGGCGAGTACCTCATGAAACCGTGCTGCAAAGATTCGTCTCTCTTCTTATGCCACTTAAAGTGCCTGATCATTTCTTCCTTCTTCACGAACACTCTTCCGCTACAATCCAGACAATGAAAGTGTTCCCTACAACCCAGTTCCTTGCAATATGTACTGCCGCATTCTTGACTGGATGCATATCTTCTCACATATCGGGAATAATCGATGATTGGTTGGGACACTGATGTCTTGGAACCACTCATCAGAGAATCCGCCACCGGAGACATACTCTGCCTGAGCAAGGCTGCGACAAATGAGGGAGGATCTAATTTATTAAATTAAAACGACTGATACGTCAACGTATACGAAAAATATAAAAATTAATTCAAATAAACCCCTATGGCGTTTATCACTCACGTATGTTTAATCTCAGTTGATTTTCATTTAATAAACCAAATAAACAAGATTGCTCGATAGCAAATTGTCCGTTTCTATTTAATTCAAAGTAAATATAAGGTCTGATAAAAAAAATAAGCGGACTTTTTTTTAAGTACTCGGCAACGGAGCGTCCTAGCGACGTGCGGTTTGCAGCACTACAATCGTTATAATCTTCCGAGTAACTTATTGCTATTTGAGTGCAACGTGTTTTAGTGTTCGTGGCGATTTTCGCCTCGAAATGAATTTCTGCAATTTTTGTCTCAAATAATCAACTACTAGTCAGTACTATGACGGCGTTTTGAAAAGATTGCGCGAAAAAATTCGCAAAAAGAGACCACAGGTGTGATGAGACAACTCATGGTTCCTTCACCATAACAATGCACCTGCCCACTCAGCCTTGTCAATTCGCAAGTTTTGTGCCAAAAATCAGATGACTATCCTCCCCCAGCCTCCCCACACCTTGCTCCCTGCGACTTTTTCTTGTTCCCAAAATTAAAATCAATTTCCAAAATAAAAATGCAGTTCGAGGCAAAAATCGCCACGAACACTAAAACACGTTGCACTCAAATAGCAATGACTGAAACTAAATGAAATGTAAACAATTTTAAAAAAAACCAGTTACTCGGAAGATTATAACGATTGTAGTGCTGCAAACCGCACGTCGCTAGGACGCTCTGTTGCCGAGTAATTCAAAAAGTCCGCTTATTTTTTTATCGGACCTCGTATATATACATAGTTTTATTTAGCGCAAAATACGATACAGTATCAAAATATTTGTAAAGTGCTATAAATATAAAAGTTGTATCAAATTTCAAAATTGAATGTGATCTTAAAATTTGCGCGACGTTTCCATTTCAGCTTTCCGTGAGAAAATCTTATTTATTAAATTAGATCGACTATAACTCGATGTACGAAAGCATATTTCAGAACATTAAATCAAATAAACAAGAATATCTCGACAGAAAGATTCTTCACTTTTATTTAAAGTGAATATTACGTTAATACAATTCGATATAGCACAAAATGTGCTATAGTAATATAACAAAATATTTGTAAAATACTAAAAATCCAAAAATTATATCAACATTTTTAAAGCTCAACAAATCTCAATGGATCACAAACTGCCCTAGAAATCTGCGCGAGTTCTTTTCGGATTTCCGTGCGATAGTCAAATAGCTTTCGGTCGATACTAGCTGTAGGTCGCTGGTATACATTCCTCCACAGGCAACCATCTTATTTTACCGACCGTGTATTCTTGGGCGATACTATCATTCTGGATAATACGGTTCACATTCATATCGCCAGAGGAGTCGCGCATACCAGAATGACTTCTGATACACATACCGCGAGTTATGAGCACGCCGTTCGTCGACCTATGGCACTCTCCCGCGCGACCGAAAACTGGTTGTCCGATGGGCGCGCGTATGGGTATGCCGCGAAATAAAAGAGAGAGGGCAGAAAAAAAAGGAGAGCGCGGGAGAGGAAAGAATGGTCGGCGTAAAAAAAAAAACTATCGGGCCGATCGCAATACGCATATGCAAAAAGCGCGGCGTGGCCGCGGGCAAAGCGGGAGGCACGTAAGCATTTACCTCGGCGCGCGCGTTCGTAGCTCTTCTAAAAGACTCGAAACGGCCGCAGCACGCAAGAAAATATTGAGCGCGAAACGCAATTCGGTTGACCAATCCTCGCTCGCGATAATTATCTCCCGAGGTAATGCGCACACGAGAGATGGAAATAAACTGTGCGCGCACACCATGCCATTCTCCCCCCCCCCCCCTTTTTTTTTACCTAAACGAATAATTCTACAGTTAAAGCACTCTCAAGCGGCCGCATTTGCATTTCTTGCCAGAATTATTTAAATTTTATTATTCGGGCATGTCGAATACCGTGAACAGCAAACCTCTTCTACAAACATTCATTTATGCTGTTTGCTGGGTATTAGATTGATACATTGTATACCGAAGAAATTTAAATCTACAAAATTGAGACGTGCGACGCGACTTTATAAAATAATTATTATAAAAAGTTAACTTTTCGAAAAAAAAAAAAAAATGTAAAATATAGGTGCTTCTCAAACAAAAAAACTGTTGCACCAAATTAAAAAATGAAACCTAAATGGTACTATTTTTTATTTTTAAAATATGAAACCTAAGTAGTGAAAACCTCATACGACACAGAAGCTTGCTGCAACATTGTAGTGTTATTACAATATTAGTGGAATATTACAATGTTGCTGAAATATTGCTGGAATAATCTGTGTAGGATGTATACATTTTCGTATTCCTTGAAAGGAATTCCTATTCTATTATAATTCAAACGCGATAATAGCTTCAATTTTTTAAAAATACTGAGCAGCATGAGATGAGTGACGTATGAAAAGATAATTGTATATAATAGTTGGATCATGTCAACGAATTAAAAACAAAGGCGTGTTGCGACTGCTTTTCTTTGATTTATCGAACGCCACGGAGCCGATCACAGAACGATAACAAATCATGCGTCACATTGCCCAAAACCGGAGTGTCCTCTGGGCCTCGAGTGTCCTAATCCCACCAACATCTATCACACGCGTCATCCAGCATTCAGTGCACCCTACCAGGACGTGGCTGATTCTCAGAAATTCCTACTTGCTGACTGCAAGGCTGCGCGCGCGTTTGAATGCCCGCGTGTTCAGGAACGAGTTTAAAAATTGTCGAATATTTCTCGTGGCTCGCGGGGACTCCCCGCTCTTCGTGGTATATGTGCCCGTCAGGAACGGAGGGAACGCGCGTACATTGGCTGCCCGTGCGTTTCTGCAAGAGCGTATCTCGGTACAAAAAGAGAAAGAATTTAGTCTTCAGAAAGAAAGAAAGAGAAAGAGAGAGGGACTAAGAAAGGAAAAAAGAGGAAAAGAAAAAAGAGAGACGAGTGTTACGAGAAGGAAAAAAGTGTGGCGAGGGAGAATTCGGCGCACATTATTCTCCCGCGTTATAAATAAGAAATATACATCTTTGGATGGAAGCAGCAAGTCTTTTGCCTCACATTATTTCTTTCGCGAATCTAAAAGTTCTACTGGCACTCATGTGTATCAGATCGTTCTTCGGCGAAGTCGAGTAACTCCGGCCGATTTAATAATAAGCGCCGGTGTCACCGGATATGCTTCCAGTTACGCGCCGTTGCGTAACATTCGGTTACGGCGATTAACTTATCCTTTGGCTGGATAATTACGCAACGCAGTGTATCTCGATGTCACGTATCTCACATAGCTGATTATTAAAGACACCTTTGGCTTTCACACTGCGGGAAACTATTGTTCGCACAAATTTATAATCCGCGCTGGTTGCCGACCGATATGTTGTTTGCCGGATCAAAGCTTCAAGTACGTAATCGAGGAGTGCTCTTTCCCGGGCCAAGGCCTAACATACAATAAGGCATCAACGTATTAATTGAGGATAAATATTAAACAGCCAGAGTTCTCAGGAGAATATGACATGAACATTGAACGGTTTCGATTAATTTCTCTATATCCAAGAATGTCAAATATTTCGATGGCTTATTATGCAAACCGGGAAGCGTGCCAAAATCGTGATGGTATGTAAGTGAAACACACCGCGGCCTTGAAATGCTTTGAGGAGAAAAAAACCGATCGATTTGCAGTCTCGGTGCAGAACGAATGACGTTACCGTTCAAATTAAAATGCTTGATGTTACTGAGAAGAATAGAATATTTCGTATTCTATCATATTATTTTCTTCATTAATATTCGATTAATCTTATTTTACTCATTGTCAGTTAAATGAAATAAATTTAATTAATTAGAATTATATTAAAATTAAATTTATTTGAATAGCGAGAAACAACAATACTATCAAAGTCAACGATTCAAGATTTTAGACTTCAAAAAATTAAAAAATTAAATTTCATGAAAGCTCATTACATCTATTATTGCATTGCAGAAAAAAACGCAAGACGATCTGATACTCCCCTTTAACGAGGAGGATACCACCCACGCGGAATCACGCCGTTACTGATGGCACCAAATGGAGAATATGCACGACGTGACGGGGCTTAAAGAGCAAATCTTAAAAAATATGTGAAACCCCCAGGACGACACGTAGTCGGGGCTCCCTTCCTCCTCGCATCCAGCGGCTTTGAGCTCAAACCCCTTTATATGTAGTTCTTAAAGCTGCTCAGGGAGCGGGGAATCGGGAGCCCGATCCCGAAATCGTAGAGAGATGGAAGCGGGACGGTTGTCTGAGAGGCGCGGCGTGGAGGGAGTCTAAAATTTTCAAAAAGGCCCGAACCTGAAAAGACCCCGTATTTCAGGGTCGTTTTCCTTTTTTATCATTTAATCCGTAGGCCGAGCGAATAACCCTTTATACGAGGTACACGTCGAAAACGGTCGCTGCCTCCATCGCGCGCTCATGTGTATCGTTCTCTCTCTCGCTCTTTCGCTCTGCGCACTTACACGTGCGCTCACATACACGTTTATACGCGCGCACAGAGGGGTTAGCGCAACCTACGAAAGTGCGTGTTTGGATAATACGTGGAGTGCCCGCTGTGCTCGCCGATTCGTCGTCTTAGCCACGGCGACCCCCATTGAACGCTTTTTCTTCTCGAGAGGTTCTAAATACCAGTGAAAAAAAAAAAGAAATACATGAACAGGCACGAGGTACGGACGTGCCCTTATTCGTCGCTTTTTCCTCAACCCCCGGTTAGGTCTGCAACCCTTCCTCAATGGTACTCGTCGCGACATTGTTTCCGGAAAAATGGCTTCGCGAATGGTACCGCCGACCAGATGCGACTTAATAACCCAGAATCAACGCTGGAATACTTCATATCGAATTGCAGCACTTCTGCCGTATGGCGAGCGAACAAAGGCTAATTTCCTTATCTTTATTTTGTTTCCAATGTATGATGGCTGCTACAAGATACTATGAATGACATAATGAAATATATATTTGACGAAATTACAGTTAATAGACTGTAATTCGAGAGACATTTTGCATTAAAAATTTATAATACATATATCGTATCTTTAATATAATCTGAACATATCTGAATATATCTGAATACAATTCGATAATAAGTAACTAAATGTGTCAATAGCGATTGCTTGTATTAATAAAAGTCAATCGATGACTCTAGTGACTGATAGATTTGCAGCGTCTGTTTGAACGACAGCAAGCTCGGAGTATGTCGGCGCCAACATCACTCGTACAAAGGGAGAAATATGGGGTAAGAGTAGATATAAGGAGAACCGAGAGGCGAAGAGAGAAACGGAGAAAGTGAGCGGAAAGGAAGAGAAAGACAGCAACCGACACTAAACTATTCTAAGATCCGCAAGAGTGTCGCGAACTTATTGTCTTTCAGCAAATGTGGCGGCGTTATTTCTGTCAAAATTACGTTATGGTCCCTTGTCCCGTTTACTTAGCACCTTCTTTCTTTCTGTATAACTTGTTTTTCCTTATCTCTTGCTTCTCGATCCATCCAGCGCGCTCGCTTATCCTTCAGCTGTACGTTTCTTCCTTTTCTTCCTCTTCTTCTGCTGCACGCTGCGTTTCTCGGAGCAATAATCATCGGATTCCAGAATGAACGTTATTATGTGGATGATGAAGATGATGAATGCCCACTATAATTTCATCCAAAAGAACAGATCTGTTTGCCATTTTTTTATCAAGCGCGAGTGTCAAGAAAACTATTCACCTGTAAATCTAGTAAGTAATAAAACCTAGCATTTAAAATCTCGAAAATTTCCTTCCTTTGAACGCTAAGAAAAGAACGATTTTGCAGAAATATCTAAAAATTTAGCTACAGCTTTTCAGTTTTGAAAATAATTTTATTGAATAATCAAAATAATTACTTAGAGCGCTTAAACAGGTGGCTAGAATGTTAAAACTGTCATCAATGTTTCAGTTCTACATAATTATTTTGATGTTCAACAAAATTATTTTTAGATCTGTACCTAGCTAAACTTTTTGATACTTTAGTAAAACCGTTCTTTTCGTAGTCTGAAGGTAAATTTTCGCGAGCTGCTCTAACCAGCTGTTTGAGCGACAAAAAGGATCACGTGATCAAAATAAACGCTTGATATTCGTCAATTCTGACCTAGGTGATCCTTTTTGTTGCTAAAACAGCCAGTTTGAGCAGCTCGTGAAAATTTACTTTGATACGAGCATAAGAATTACAAGCTCTCTCTCTCTCTCTCCCTCCCTCCCCTTTCTCTTAGCTTCTGATACAACAAAACTTAATTCAAAATGCGTTTCTGAAATAATTGGCGCCACAAAGAGATTGCCGTCACCCGTTTAGCACCTTGGCGTAACGTCGCCGCGTTTCTTCTGGAGGCTCATCTTCTTCTTATTGCTCGACGCGACTGTCCGTCGTTGACCGTAGAATCATTCGGGACAAGAATAAACGTCGTTATGGCCGTTCTCCCATTCGTGGCGAACGGGTTCATTATAATTAGTCCGCCTTCTTTACTCGGGGGAGGTAGCGCGAGGTGACGGAAAAGGGGAAGAAGGACAAGCTCGGCGCTGGTCCTACACCGCTCTGTGTTATGGCATCGTCCGAGACTTCCATATTCGTACAGAATAATCTTTATAGATGTTTATTGAACGCAATTGATTTCAGTGTTGCATCGTTTCATAACATCACTTTCCTGCGATCAAAAAAGACTCATCTTCGTAGAGAGATATCGTCTAATCTCACTTTTAAATTTTACGAGCATAAGAATTATCAAGTAAATCATTGGAATTGCTTAAGGATGAGAAAGCTACTATAATGAAATAATGTCATGTTTTGAGGCAAAGAATGAAAAAAAAAAAAATAAGTTGTAACAAATTTTAAACAATAAGCCATATGAACAATACCAGGTCTTTTAAAAACCGAGCTTTATAAGATGTAACGCAAAAAACTTTTCATTATTTATTTTTTGACAAATTCACCGAACGTTTCGACTGCACTTAGTCCTCATCAGCCGTGTTTATAAAAAAATATAACTTAAAAAACCCCAAACGTTAATTAACTTCACCATTAAATCTATAAATAATTTCGCTAAGATGGTATCGCATCATCTCATTCATTAAACATAAATTAATTACTATAAAACCGTATCGCATCCTCTCATTCCACATTCAATGCCATGTTTTACACATAAACCATGTTGCAACTGAGTCAAATTATAAAATATATATCAAAGTATATCCAAACCAATTCTTCGGTTGGCAACAAGAAAGGGTAGTCACATTGATCAAATTAGGAGTTCAGTACAAGCAATTCAGTAGTAGCCTTATTTTCAGTTGTACAAGATGATTGTGTAACACGTAGACATATGTAACCTTTCCGTGGTGCATAGCGAATAAACCACTAATAAATAATAATTATTATTAAAATATGTCGACAAAATCTATTTTTAAGTATAATCAATTGCGAAACTGAACACATTCTAAGTTATAACGTTGCAATAACAGAGTCTTCTTAGATCAAATGAAAAATTTTTTATTTTAAAATTTAAAAACCATTAAACTGTCGTAATTCACTCGTGATAGTAATGTAAAAAAACTTACAACGTTATAGTAGTCGACCCGTATATTCCTATTCTCCATGACTTTTGATTTGTCTTTGTAACATTTGTTATATGATACTACTTAATTTTCAAGCTAATTAAATCTCAAGCAATCTTCACTGAGCGGCCGATAGAACGCAAATGCTGTCGCTCTTTGTACGAACGATGTCCGAACACATACATATAGTCTATAACAAATTTTACTCAAGAAAAGCTGTAAGACTGTTAAAATAAACCTTCGTCTAAAAATTAATATAGCTGTGTGTAAGCTTTCAGACATCTGATGACAGATTTTTAATCATTTAGGAATATTCGATTTCTCACCATACTCCTATTGTTTCCACGTGGCTGCGCATATGCCTAATGTATCTTCTTTCATCCAATCAACGCCAGCGCAGTTAGCTTATGCAATTCAACGTAACGGCTTTAAGAAACGGGTACACGTGTCATGACTTTCCTGACGAAGAGCCGAGCGTTAAACAGATGTTTGCAGATGCGCGAGCGTCAACGTGATGATACCGCCTTGAGATTTGCAGCATACAAGTGACAATTTTACGATTGGCGCCACGATCATTCCTCTCGTGACGATAGCGTTACTTCAAGGAAATCAAGAAGACAGTACTTAAAAGATCGGACTTGTCTATTTGAATTTTCATATCGTAAAAAAACGATATCTCAAATTAAAACAAGTTAAAACATGCAGCTTCAATTCTATTTTCTTTCGTTTTTGCTCGAGGGTGCGTTTGTTAATATCGTGGCACCGGTATCGCTTTACTCATAGTAAATGAACAGAGGGGTTTACCAATCTCTCTTTCTTTAATCCGGCTCGCCCTCGTCCCGCCGGACGCTGTCGCGTATAGATTTTTTCGGGGCAGTATTACATGCGTACTACTTAATACACCCTCTTACTCTCCTCCCCCCCCCCCCCCCCCCCTCTCCTTGACCCCTTCATGCAACCCCTTCTTTTTTAGAACGCTGCAAACCCTCTGGGTCCTTACTTATGACGGGCGTGTTAAATTTAACGAGGGGACGCGTTGCTGTGCCAGATATTCGGATACAATTTTTGAACCGAACGTACAAATCAATTTTCTTTGTCGGTACAAAATAATTCCGCATCCAAATATCAAATTTTTTAAATTGTTAGAAATAAATTTCGTGAAGTCCGTTATGTAGAATCACTTTCGTTGAATTGTACTACAAGAAAACATTTCTTCACGACAGCATTTTTTACTTGTTCTTTGCCATTCCATGATTTTCGTTATCATTGGAAAATTAAAAAAACTACTTTCTCATTTTCTGTACATAAGTAGAGTCTATAGTGCGTCTTATTTTCAATGTAACGCAATATATCTTTCGGATCTTTCGTGTCGTATATCAACCGTTGTAGTTCTGGAAAAGCGATAGAACTTTTTTAATTATCTAATGCGCATGTCACAAATGTTCTGATATGATCGCACGTATATGTTTCATCCCAAGAACCTGTGATGAGTAGATAATAAATTAATAACACGACGCTTTCGTCTTGATGTCGAAGACAAAGATGCGATCCGGGTGAAATGTACTTGGCACTTTTAATACCCTTCTTCCAATTTTCACATCTCTAGCCCCTGGTTTTGCACTGAACGCACACCCGTGTGAGGTTACTTACGTAGGACGCGCAAAGTTTTTACGAGGGGAAATACCGTGTGTAATATTAGGTCCAATATAAGCGCGCGCAATCTACCCCCTCGCACGCACACGATTTCTCCCTCCATTGGCCCCTAAAAAATAAACAGAAGCGAACCCTTTCTACAAATTCAAATAGCCGGAAGGGGAAACCGTCGTGTCGGCTTGTTCCTCGCGATCCTCTTTCCCGCTTCTCTTTGTTCGACTTTCGAAAACTTTTCGGTGAGCACGACAAAACGCAGCTCGCCACGGATCGGCGATCCGCTGTCAAAACAAGAAATTCGATTCCCGTGATCGAGAGAGAAAGAGTCTCCCTCACGTGTGCGATAGATCTTCATTCAGTAAATTTTCCATCGCGGGGTGACAATGAAGAAATAAAGAGATTCGAACGGGGAAATCTATCGATGATGAAAGTCGTTATGAAACATTGGAAACAGATTACCCCTATTGATGGTTAAATAAGGTCAAAGGGAAGCGATTTGTCGCAGATATCGACCATTGTAAAAACGTCAATATCATTTGAATTACGAGATATATCATAGAAGTAAATTACTTGATGAAAGTTATCGGTATTAATCGTAGAACGTTATCGATACGTAAATTTTACATGAAGTGGTTGAGCGACTAAGCTATACTTTCAGTAGTCATTAAGAACTAGGAAGTCCAATCTGCCATGCTAAAAGCTAAGACAAGCGGACAAGCGGTGGCAAACTTTTAAAAACAATATAGGTTAGATACGTGGTACGAATATAAAACAATGTAATTAAAAAGGCATGTAACCACGAACGCCTGATATCGATGGCTTAAAATTATTATATTTGATATAGTACAATAAATAAACGTTTCGGTCTTGAATCAGACCTTCTTCAGTATTAATATAATTTAACGTCAATATATATATAACGTTTTTAGCATTGATTATTATCACATGGTTTTTCCACGTTCTTGATTGCAGTTTATCTCATCTTCGACACAGAAATTGGAACTTTTGGGTGGACATATACTGAGAAAATTTGCTTACCTATTGTTTGTGGTTCACGTATCAAGATCTGTCAGACAATCAGATTCGTATGGAACATTTGCGTTTAAATGGGAAAAAAATCACATCTATCAATGAATTGGGAAAAAAACATCTGCGAGTAATGTATTAACGGATATTTGTAATATCTTAAAATATTTATAATTGTATAAGACTCTAATTTTAAGACTTAAATTATATTGTAATATATTCGTATCACGTTTAATTATATTAATACTGAAGAAGGTCTGATTCAAGACCGAAACGTTTATTTCATGGTTATATGCCTTTTTAATTATTATACAAACTTTTAAAAATTCTGTTCGTTATATATGTATTGTATATCAGTTTGGACTTCCTGATAATCAGTATCATAACAGAGAGTGCGTAATAAAAGTCATTTAAATTTTTAAGCAGTTTTATTATGTACTTATTTAAGTGTCAGGAGAAGACACATGCACACACAAAATTGAACTGCATACTCCATATCATTTTTTAAACGTAAATTTTAGAATTTTGAGACTACAATCAAATTTAGTGATTCCGAAAAACAGGTAAATCTTCCACAAATTATTTCATTAGAAAGCTCCGGTTCTCAAAGGGTCAATACTAAAAATGTAACTAATATTTATCAACAATTTTAATTGTAATTGTAAACAACTACCTTGCCGTTCGCACATTGATATTTTATTTATGGTTGTCCGATTAATAAAGTTCACATCAACTGCTAATGACCAATGTAATACTGTGCTTTCCGCCTGCTGGTCATGTAATCTTCTAGTACCGCGCTGCGTAAGACCAGATTAGCGTTAATCGTTTCGTGTTAGCTTTCTAGAGAATTAAGTCCTCCTTTCACTCGTTCGACTTTGCTGATCTGGCCGGCGGTTAGTAAAACGACTGCGACTGCGTCCATCTGTCTTCATCTGTTTTGAATTTGAAGTAGCGGCATGCGTGATAAACAAGAGTTGTATTACGCGATGCCAACAGCGTCCGATCTAAGATGGTAAGAGTCGGTTATCTGTCCGCGTTAATAACGGCACGCCAATAAACAATTTCATTTCCGCGAGGAAAATTATGATCGCGCGCGCGCGCGCGCGCGCAATGAGCTCTTGGCTTCATATTTCTCGCAGGGTGGTTTTTTGTTTCTCCGCGCGCCATGTTGCCTGAGAAAAGCGCGCTCGAGCCACGACTCAGTGCGGCCGGCTCGTTAACGGAAATTTACGACAAACTGGCACAACGAGCTTGTTCTATGCGCATCATACAGACTCACACGTGTATCGGGAAGGTATCCTTGATGCGCGAGCGCGCGCCCGCGCGCCGATTTTTCTCTTATCCGCGCCCCGGCCGGTACGATGCACATTCCGAAGTTTTACAAAGTACCGCACAGCTCCCGTGATTTACGAGATCGCGTATCCAATAACTTTGAATATTCTCGGGGCGCGGTTACATGACTGTTAGCTTAACAAGGCGGTTAGGCGAGCGCGTAACGAGCGCGGGCTACTATTTAAGCGCGTCACTATTTTTCATCGACGCCTGAGACTCAGGAATCATATGAGATTCTTCTCTTGCTTTTCTTCCTTTTTATTTTCCATGTACAGTAAAAGATATTTTATATTTGTGTTAACACCAATTCTTGTTAAAATTTCTGCGTTAAATTTTTAAGGTATCCAAGTGTTAATTTGATGTGATTGTGTTATTTGTGAATATTTTATGTTATAAATTAACATTCAACATTTTAAAAATTGTTTTTTAAAATAAAACAATTTATGAGTAAATAATCAAACAATAAAAATAGTGTTATATCTTTGTGTTAATTTTTTTATATAATATTTATGTTAAATTAATACAATTTAGATGAATTGTTCGAAATAAATTTATTACATTTAACATAAATTTTCCAATTGTGTGGAATGCAAAACAACTTTAGTCCAAATACAAATTTACTAGTTTTATACAATAAATTCTATTCTTACAATATTTAACGTAAACAAACATTTAAAGATATCCTGCAATAATTACAAAAATGTCTATTTTTCTAAAAATTATCTTATTATTAATATTGTTTTTATTTATAATTATCTCGCTTTAGGATTTTTAATAACCGTTTTGTTCTTTTAAAAGTTTTTGCGTTAAAGTGATCTTCGATTACGTTTCGAGCAACGATTCGTCAATTGGCTATTTTTCAACACTAGCATTGGCAGCCCGCACGATTTCGAAAGACCGAGGGTCGTCCACAGCGGAGTAATTAAATTTAGAATATTTTTTAAATTTCTCCAATTCCACTCGCACGATTTGGCACGCATCGCCTATCGTCTCTGCCTCGTTGTGCGGACAGGCAAAGAAAGAGATGCAAAGAGCGAAAGAGAAAAACAGGCAAGAACATTTTTCGGCGATCTTCTCGCATTAGAAAATTTACAGGGCCGTATTGACAAACTATCAAAGTCATTTAGAAAATATTCATTAACGAAAGCGAAACTGAACATATTCAAATATATTGATAATTCAAAACTGATAATACAACAATGAATCCAATATTAACTTTTGTCAGTATATTATAAAACATTAGATACATTCATTTTTTACTGTAATATATATTTCACTATACACTCATCATCAGAGAAAAATGGGGTGCTTTTCAGTAAGAGACACATATGACTCACAATAAGTGTAACACAGTGAATTGTTGTATCCTTGTTGTCAATGTTAAACAAAGATGATATCATGATCACTTGGTTAAACTGTGTTTTTTGTTGCAAAAGAAAAAAAAACAATAGTGATAGCAATTATACATGTATAGTAACAATTATACAATTTTATATTATTTATATATAAAAATTTACATTTATTTATATTAAAATGTACATAGTGGAATAAATTTTTTAATTGCAATAACAATAAAATATAGTTTATTGAACTATATATTATATTGTACACTAATTCTACACATAAAACATGTATAGTTATCTCTACAATATAATTATCACTACTATGTCTTTTTCTCTGAATATACATCGAGGCGATACATTAAAGTTTACATTAAAAAAAGATTTATATTGATTTATACGTCAATCAATGGTGAATGTGTATGAAAAACTCATCTCCGTCTCCAAATCCTTTCACACACGGCCCTGACCCTCTGAGTCTCCCTGGCCGTTTTAGTTTGGCCTAGCGCTAAAACAATCAGCGACTTCGTGGTCTTGGTCTCGACCCTCTCGACCCTCTTTAGCTCTCCCTCTCTCTTCCTCTTTCTTCTCTCCTTCTCTTTCTCTCTCCCACAAAGCTGTTCTCTCTCCCGACCGTTTCCACCGCCGGTACTCGCACGGAGGCCGCCAATTCTCCTTTTTCTTGCTTTTCGCGTCAAGCGCGAAATAACAGACGGACGACCGATGGAGCCGGAGGGGCGCCGAAGGGGAGGCGACGAAGAAGGAAGAGAGTCGAAGAGCTAACTCGAATTACTAAAACGCCGAAGAGGCAACGAGCTCCGAGCGAGCGAGTTACCGCGCGAGAAGCGCGAGACACGAGGGAGGAGAAAAGGTCTATTTATTAACGACGTGCCCGCGAGAGTCTGCGGTTTTCTTCGTTCTCGGGGAAAAGCGGGAAGCCGCGCATCGCAGATCACAGAGGATTCGCAGAAGAACGGAAAGGAGCGAGTGTTAAAAGAGCGTTGAGACGTCGGTCTGCTTTCTCAATCCTTTCTAATACCTGACAAAATTATTATCTCAAAACATAATAATTAGAAAGAACGGCTAGTAAGTCAAATGCAATTCTCGGTGCGTAAAATAAAACAATTACACAATTAATTTATTAAAGATACAATTCAGTATTTTAATTGATTAAGATACGTAATTATATCTTCAATAAATTAATTGTGTAATCATTTTATTATATTAAGTAATTAATAATTGATTGAGTAATTTGTGAAAATTATCTTACGCTTACACAACTATCAACGTTCCATTGAACACTGACATGCAATCAAGCGCTCTTTATGACAGAACGAAGAAAAAAAAAAAGAAAGAAATATCATCGGAAAAACACGAAAAACAACTTTGATTAACATCATCATGGCAATCTCAGAAATGTATGATGGCCAGTAAATCATCCATATCGTTTACTTGTGATCAGAAACAGGAAAATTAATCGCGGACACATTGACTGTAATGTCCTAACATGTATAACGAACATTGTACGGCCCATTACAAGCCAGGACTCTGACGACGGATGGAACACGCAGCGGCGACGAAGAACGAGACTCAGTAACGCGACAGAATGCAGAACGGTGGAAACGTGAAACGTTCTTGTATAGAGCCTCTTCTTCCCCGTCGGAGAAGCGCGTTCCTTTCAATCTCTTTTTCGTCTTCTCTCTTCTTTCGCGTTCCCTGCGACGCTCCCCGCGATCCCTTCTCGCCTGCGGCGCGGCGAGGCGCTTCGTTTCGTGATTATATTCTCGAAATAGTCAACCGGATGCCAGCCGACGATGTGCCCGCGGATATTCCGTATATTTCGGGAGACCCTTTTTTCAAGCGCAAGCAAGATACGAGCAGCGGAAGACGCGGATATGATCTAAAAATCCCGGGTAGAGTAATCCGGTCCCAATCGGACGAAACAAGAGCCGGCTTATTTGAGGAAAACGGAGAAGTGATCAAGAAACATGTAGGAAGATAGAAGAACATCTAGTATGTGAAACATAAATAAGGCGAAGAAGACCGTCTTGGCTAGTGTTGTGCAGTACCTAAGTATTGTAATTAGGTACAAATTTGCATACCAAGGAACTGTACCTGATACTCTTTTTTCTGGTACCTATACCTATAGCTAGGTACCATTTCTTGTATACCGGTACATACCTATATTTAGGTATACTTTAGTTACTTTTTGGATGACCTTCCTGCATTAAGGTCCGGTTTCATCAACGCTGGTTACTTGATCGGTCAATTAAATTCGAGAGCTGCCACAACTGCTAAACTGAAAACTTATCATCTGGGCACTTATCATAGAACAAAGTCGGAATGGATTCCAATCGGAATTATTCCGTTTTTCCCAGAAAACACAATAGAAATCTAGGGAATAATTGAATAATTCCGATCGGAATCCATTCCGATTTTGTTCCATGATAGGTGCCCTGAGAACACAACCATTGTGATTGATCCACTATGAATCGGGGTCTACAGGATCATTAGGCTAATCACCAATTTTAATAATAGTAGAGTACTACAAGTATCACATTTTAATAATAAGTAAATGTGTCAATAAATAGATTATTCTGATAAAACTAAAATGGTTTTATAAATTAAATTTACTTGCATGGAATATTTATGTATACACACATAAAATATAGATATAATAACTTAATAAGTAAATATTACGTGCAGATACATGAAATATATAGAATAGATCATACGAGTCGTATCTAACAAGCAAGCTGTCGAAATTGCATTTTGTCGTCAAAATGCAATTTATTCTGAGATTTTATGTCAGAATTATAAGTACTTGTTAGGTACCTTTAAAGTACCTAACACATTTAAAATACCTGTATCTGTACCTAGGTATTTTATTTTTTTAGTAACTGTACCTGTACCTCGGTACATTTTTTTCTAGAATACCTGTACCTGTACCTAAGTATTGAAAATAGGGTACCCCCCTCCCCCCCCCCTTGCACAACACTGAGTCTTGGCTTAATAATATTTAAGCAAACTGCATGCCGATTTATTTTTCGGCCTTGGAAGACAGTTCTAAATTGAAGCTGAAATACGTAATATCACAAATTAAACTGACAAGCAATTTAGCCCGCAATTGGAGCCTTTGAAGGCACCATCGATATTTTAATTATGCATTTTGACAGATGAATTTAAATCTGTGAAATATAAGTAGAACATAATTCAACTTTTATAATGATAAAAGCTTATTATTAAAATTTTGATAAGTACATCAAAATTTTTTCAGATTTTTATAATATGGAACAATAAGAAATTTCTTTTATTTTTCGAAGACTTTTATTGTTGACGAAAGAATTAAAATTCATGTTGCCGGCAAAGGATTAATAATACTGATGATAATATTAATTATCATATTAAATGTTAAAAAAGATTTGCATCAAACCCTAAATTAAAAAAATGAATTTTGATGTCGTAGCGACACAAGTAGGCTTAAAACACGCCGATCCACATTTATACCGTTTGCAATTGAACTGTTCTGAATTATAGCGGTTACAATCGGTGATTTGCACAGTCGGAAAGGCGCAAAACGCGAAGCCGACAGTCGAGGAAGGTACAAGTAGAAAAAGATCGGTCGCTTCGTCTCGCCGCGAGTGCGTCCGAGGGTGCTGACGAGCTGCCGTCGTCTCGTTCTCGGACGAGTGATTGATCAACGATCGGACCCGAGGGACACACCGTGTAATTTTCTCGGCGCGAGTCCACTTTCGAACTCGTCGACGATGATTAAGAGTCATCCGTCGGCGATGTCTTCATTTCGCGGCGAACGCAGTGAAGGGCTTCGCAGACCTATCGACGACGTTTAACTAGGGTGACGTTACAGAGAAGACGTTCCGCGCCTCTGAGATTGATGGCCGTAAACTGTTAGAGCTTGCTTCGTTATTGATTTGACTTGGCTTCCAAGAGTTTGGCATATATCTCTTATTAGCGATTGGTTGCGAACTATTTATTTCTTATTTTACTTTCATCCGCTGTTAACAATTGCGAAAAATTTATTACTTATTTTGCTATTTACCCTTTGTTTAAAATTATAATTGAATCAATAAATACAGGAGCACATTTATTAAATTCTTTAATATTAACAAAACACTTAGTTTTAGTGAAAAAATGAACAAAATTACTCTTGGAAATTTGAATGTGATATTCAGTAATATTTTTTATTCTTAATTACTTCTTGATGCATTCTTGATTCCTTTCGAAATGTTTGTCTCTATTAAATGATAGTTTATTTTATTTTATTTTTTAAAAAAAGGTGTCTGTAATACTATAAAATTCATGTTGATTTTTTTGCAAATGTTGAGTGCAGAAAGAATCCAAATTTTAAATTAAAACTTTTTATTTAATAGATCTAGTGGAACTATGTATATAACAAATTTCTGAGATAAGAGATCATCAAAGATAAAAAAGGAATCAACCTTACAAACAAAATTCCAATGTACAACACAAAAACTTTGAAACTTACAATATCATTTTGCTTGAAAACTAAAGAGTTTAATATGAAAATAAAAGAAATGCACTCTTTCTGTACTCATTACTCATTTTCAACGTTTACTTTAGATCTCCCTTAGAAGCCTGGAACAAGTGCCCTATTTGCACTTAAAGCGTACCTACTCATTTCAAGATGAATGAGAAAAAAAATTTCTTTTCGAACAAAATTGGATTCGTGCCCTTTCTTGCACGTAACGGTTATATTTAACTTCTGCATGAGATAAGAATGTTGCACATGTCGCACTTCAAAGTTGGACTACGCTGTTTTGTTTAATTCTAATTTTGTGTGGATAATTCGATATAGTCGATATGAGAATATAGACATGTTCTTGGCGATTGAAAAATCGCGAAACGACGGCCAAGAAAAAACGAGGACGTGAAGCGACGACAGCAGGGTGGAGGAGATCGGGGAGACCACCGTCCGATCGAGCAACGATGGATTCCTGAGTTTCGAGGACGGCATGCGATTGCCAATAGCTGTTTCCCGATACAAATCGATCGGGGCCAATCGCGCGGCCAACATCGCGGCATTCGTTTCGCCCATTTCGCAATTTCTTTTTCGAACCAGCCATTTTTATCGTCTCAGCCGCTTCTAGCTTTTTTTACTCTCTCGAAATTGCATGTGATAAAATATAGCGCATACTCTGCGAAGAATTGAATTAATTAAGCGGGACACTATAATTAACGATGCCAGTCAAAATCAATGGTGAGAATGGTGGAATTAAAAATCTGCATAAAACTCTTTCGGCATGTATTCCATAATGAGGTAAATGACACGTTGCGCAAGGTGATGAGCGAAATCTCTGACGTGGACCGTGATTTTCGGGATCATCCTCCGTGCAAAAAACGAGCGTAAACGAGCGGAGATTCGAGAATCCTCCTGGAGGCCTCCACCACTCTTTGGATCCTCACTCTATTAATTAGCTCGCGGCAGTCTGCTCTCCTCGCTCTCCGTTAATTTACTCCATGAATGTATTTTATTTTTCGCAAAAGGGTCCTAAGCGCGCTCCGGTCCCTTCGGGGGTCTGGATCCCGCTCTATTAATTAGCCGAAGCCCTTTTTTCCCGCGCGCTAAGTTCGCAAGATCCATCGAATCCCGAACGGGGAAACCGGTGGATTGAAGAAAAAGGAGAAGGACGGACGTCCCTGGAATTTCAGGATCGACAAAAAGGATGGCAGATATTAATACTACTCTTGGTGGAAGTTGATTGGATCTCTGAATATTTCGCGTGATATTGGCGCAAACCTCATTAGCGAAAAGTTGGGAACGTGTTACCTTTAACGTTCATATCAGTTTTATCTGTAGCTTATAGTATGTACATTTCTCGAACAAGCGTTCGTAAATACACATTTTCATTGTATAATATTTAATATTATGTAGTAATTAATAACACTGGCCAACAATAATTTTGTTAAATCAGTAATTTTTGCTAATTCTTGCTATATTTTGACATTGATTCTAAAAACAAGATTAAAATTTATCCTACGGATTTCAATTTTTTATAATCAATACATCATTTCTTAAAAACTTACATATTTCGCTAATAACAGCTCGTTGTTGGGGCCTTTTTCTTAATTAAAACGATTAATTTTTGTTTGAAGTCTTTTATAATGAATAGAAAATCATGTTGAAATTCAGTAGCTATTCCCTATGAAACATTTATTTACGCAGAAGAAAAATAAGTAAAGGAACTTGTCAATGCATGTTAGTAAAAATTTTTACTCTCTCCTTAAATTTGACAAACAAATTTAAAATCTTATAAAAAGTATTGTAAGAAACACCCAATTAGACCAATTTAACATAAGGAAAGTAAAATTTTGTCAACTAGTCAATATTATAAAATATCAATTTACACAATTTTTAAATGCTTGTTACTCAAAAATTAGGACTGTTACTTTTGACAACTTCAAAGATTTGAAGTTTCGAAAGAATTCGAATCTTCGAAATTGTCAAAAGTAACAGTTCTATAAAAAATTCTATCCTGTTCATATTTGACAAGCAGACTTGAAATCCGTGTAAAAAATATTATAAGAAACATCCTATCAGGTCAATTTAATAAGAAAAGCGAAATTTTGTCGACCATTAACTATGTTTCAAACTCAGTTCTCTATAATTCTATAATGATTATTTCACTAATGGTAATTTAATATTACGATACCATCTTCTTTTTATACAAGCGAAAAGTATAGGGCGTACACGTTTGCGGAAAAATGTCTTTTTTGTGCGATCCGATAGCATCGAGGACACGTAAACGATACGGAACGGAGGAAAAAGACGAAGAAAGGTGGAATCGCCGACTCTTGGAGCGTCGGATTGAAGGGATGAGGAAAGGTTCGGGGACATGGTGGTAGAGCGAAAAATGAGGGACGACATTCCGTCTGTGTACCGATGCATTTCGGTGACCGCCGCGACATCCTTTTAATGCGACGATCGCGATTCTGCGGGAGGTATAAAGAGATTAATAAAAAGTTGAGGAACGATAAATTAGACCGACAACGGGACGGACGCGAGAAGACGTCGCAGAAACGAGAGGGGTGAAAGGGATGAGGATGAAGGACCCCTCAGGGTCGCCGGGGTCTGGAAATATAATAAATTTCATATATAAATAATAAAATTTCGTATATCTCCTCCGTCTTTAAGGCGCTACAGGTTTTTACGAGGCAGGGGATGACGGTGATGACGGGCCGTTTCGCGAGAACGCTTGGGAACACGACTGGACCACGAATTATGGCGCGAGCATTGTTTGCGTCCACGTCGATGAAATTGGCCATTGTTTGCATAGGTCTAGGTGAACCACGTGATCGTTACCGTGAATACGCGATGGCAGAAATTGTCGCCGTGTATTTTTATCGCCGTATCGAAAAAATCTCGTCGTGGACAATAAACCGTTTATTACAAACGATGAAATAACACGCGGCCTGTTTCTCAATAATTCGATAAAGCAAAACGTTACAGAGGAAAGAAAAAGAAAAAGCGGAACGACGTAGGCTGTAATTTACCTGTCAAATATTTACTTAGCGGTTAATTCGTAAAGTTTCAACCCCTTCGAAGCGTGGCGGACGGCGCGTGTAAATTCGTTTAAAAAGTTTCGAATGAACCGTGAAATTCGTTTTCTTCTCCGTCTCCTTCGCTCTCTTTCACTGCACATATCGCTTTTTAATGGTATTTCTTCAAGGTTAACGGTTGCTTGCTCGAGAAACGGACGTGGCAACAAAACAGCGATCGTCTGTCATCACAATCACGTTGTTCAATTTCGAATAATGAAATCCGTATCGTGAATTTAAATACAAACGAAAATTAGCATGAAAATTGGAGAAAAGTATTACGCTAGTGAATAACTATTACTCTTTTTACAGAAACAATTGTTCAAGTAAAATTCCATTTTTTTAAACCTTTTTTTTAAACATTAAATATTTATTTAATTACTCTTTGCTTATAAATATAAAATGCTATAAGAGTTATTTTAAATACAATTTCCAATAGATTGGCTTTCACACAAAAAATAATTTCCTAATAAATAATAAGATAGGTCAAACACGATCTTCTAATTCATTTGTATTTACATATTCAAGCAAGAAAATCATATTATATAATTTTCTAAGATATTCGTCACTCTCATTAATTAATTAATTCTTTAATTAATTAATTATGTCTAAAGACAAACATAATTATTACATATGACTACACCGGCAATGATTTGGCAATCTTGTGACTATAGATATTTTCTATGATAATAGCTCAGCGTGCGCTTTATATTTATTCAAATTACTATAAAAGGTGGAGTCAAAATTAAAAATTCTTGCCCACGTCTGCGTCTTGCGAATGGAAACTAAAGATCGCCGAGACTTTAACTCTTCGGTGCCTGAATTGTTGCAGGTATGTACGTGGATCCGGCAGGTAATCTAGTGGGGGCGGCGGATCTTTCTCTCGGAGAGACGGTGGGGTCAGCGAGAGAAAAAGCAGCGAGGCCCTGGAGGGTTCATAGTCGGCACTATATGTAGAGAGCAGTGCACCAGTTATTTATCGTAGCTCCTGTTTATGCTTTATTTGTTATTTGCTTGCTTTCTCGGCCGCCTGTCTAGACCGGCAACTCATGTAGACAAGCACACGCGCATCTACGCAGAACACCTACACTATCCATCTTCCAGACTCGTGATTTCACGTTAATGAATCTGTTTCGTGTAATTAGATGTGTTAACGGAGTCGTTTAAATAACAATACCTCTCTTGATTCTATCAGGAAAAAACGTAATTCTAACAGTTAGGGAAGAGTAGAAAAACTGTGAATTTCTAAGGGAAAAGTTAAATAAAGTCGACGATTATTTATCAATTAATAAAAGTCTTCATTCAGAAGATACTCCATTTATTTAGTTTTAAACCACAAAAATTAACATTCATATATTATCAACATAAATTATAATTTTTTAAATAAAAAACAAAATTCTTAAATAGTTCGAAATTATCCGCCGTTATGCGAGGCAATCCCGAATCAGTTGTTTTTATTTAAAATTATAATTTATATTAATAATGTATAAATGTTAATTATTGTAATTAAAGCAACATCCTTTGCGAATAAAGATTTATAAAATTAATAAATAATCGTCGGCTTTATTTAATTTTTCCTTAACTTTAAGTATTCGCAATATTTCTCCATTCTCTCCTACTTTAAATTTATTAAAAATATGTATGATGTTTACTTTAAACGGTGTGTGCGTTCTAAATCTCATGTGTAGTGTAGCACTAATAGCGAATTTAGTTGGACGCATTAGTGCACTTAGGTGCATTAGCTATCGATTTAATCTAATTGTAAGAGAGAGTACGAAAATAAAATGAAAAAATGTTTCGAATTATGAAATTTTATTTTATTATACTTAACACCTTAAAATAAAATGTATTGAGGATTTTACGGTTTATAGGGGCCTATTTTGAAACCTTTAACAACTGTAACTGTAGCGTTACAGTCATTAAAAGTTACAGAATAGGCCTCTAAATCGTAAAATCCTCAATACATTTTATTGAGCTGTTAAGTAAAATATAATTTACTTAATCTGTTTCTATATTTATATTAAATACATATTTTTACATAAATTTGTGTACGATGGTTTTAACATGTCCTAGTGCTCACTGAATGCGTCCAATCGAATTCGATATAAGTGTATATCAGACTATTATACTGTACATACAAGAAATGAGAGGTTATCACTACTTTAATATACTGCAATAATATCATTCGCGTTTATATCCGGTATTCACAATTCCCCCAATCTTTCTGTCTTTTAGAATGACTGTTTCATTACGACTTAATTACTCGATACGATGTACACGTACATAATATATATAAGAAACAGATCATTAAAAGAGCGATAAAAATATTAAGATAGAGGATAAATTTTTTCTGAAACTATTAGCGCTGTCATATTTCAAAGATTATGCGCCTCGATTAATTAAGCGGTTCTCTTTACGAATTGACAGATGCGATCATTAGGAATCGACGATGTCGATATTACTCACAGTCGTAGTGCGATAGTGGGGCTTAATTAAATTGTATTTGCACGAAATTGATGGTTATAGATATCAAAACGAGGCCATTAAACTTCTCTGTAAACGTATGTCGAACAGGTGCAGACTGGTGGCGCACGTACAACGGCGATAATTGTTAAAGTCGTAAATTGTTATAATTAGTAAAGACCATCAGTAGAATTCGGTGATCGAGAAATGTCGCATTTCACCTAAATAGACCAAGATGACGGGACCACTTTTTCTTTTTCCTCCGAAGACTTGTCTCATTTATTGAACATATGTTTAGCGATAAGATGACATTAATCTGTTTATTTCCAAGTTTAACAAGTTTGTAAAGATGTAATCTAATCTGATGTTAGGAATATTAATATCTAAATTACACGGTGTGTATATACTTGATCCGGGAAATTTCTGATAAATTTAACGGTGTAAACTTTATTTTAAAAATTAATTTTGAAGTATGTTAACTTTTGGAGGTCCCTTTAGGGACTCGACAGTGGCACTACTTTTTGCGCCACTCAACCCCATGACAATGACAAAAAAGTTCTAGCCCTTAAAATAAATTTTTTAATCGACTTTTTTATTTTAAGGGCTAGAACATGCCGGTCCTCAGAAGGTTCAACGATACTAGAAAAATTATGCTCGCAATTGAAAAAGTAATCTAATGTGTGACATCAGTTTGAAAGTAAAAATAAAAGCGAGATTATTTATCTATGTGGACAGTCGTAATAAGACTTACTATTCAAGATACCAATCTTGGTAAATGATAGACTGATAGTGATTCCGGAAAGCTCACGCCTGTAGCAAATCTAGTCTAATGTACAAATTACCAATCTCGCACAGACACATCATACGTTTACGTTGCACGTCGTTGATGGTCATCTTCTTCACGACATAATGAAGGCACCTCGACGAAGACAAGGTGGCAGCGGCACGTCGATGTCAAACGCGGAGAATTAAAAGGACGACGACGGCAGTATCGGGAGCGTGCGAGGGGGGAAAATAGGAGGACAGCATCTTCAGTGAGAAGAAGGAGGGGTAGGAGGAAGAGGACGGGGTGTGCAAGGGGGAGGGAGGGAGGGAGGGAGACGAGAGAGGAGAGTCGAAGACACTGCGAGAAAGAGAGAATAATGCGTTAAAGCAGCAACCAGCAACTACTCTAATTGGCCACTTTGTCCATTTATTCGATTTATTTAAATTATGGGACAATTGACAGTAGGCATTCTATTTTTTAAATCTCCCCGGCCAACCGGCTGATTGGGCAAGATTGGCGTGAGACACTGGCCCCACAGATTCCCCAGTTGTGGGCTTAATCAGCTTTGATTGCTAGCATCTCTCTTTCTCTCTCTCTCTCTCTCTCTCTCTCTCTCTCTTTCTCTATCGTTTTCTCTCTCTCTCTCTCAGTCACTCTCATCCACATCTCTTTCTCTCAGCGTTTTCTTTCTCTTTCCCTTTCCACGTACGCATACATTCACGTCTCCATCTTTCTCTCACGTGTCCGCGTTCTCTTTCTCTCACCGATAACCCTTGCCTCCGCGTCCGCCTGCTTAGTCCGCGCGCGAACAACGTACACATTTTATTTTATTCCATTTCGCAGCAGATCCCACCACGCGTTTAATATCGTCCGGCCGACGTTGGATTGGCCGATCCGAAATTGTGGGAATATGTCACTGGACGAGAAAATCCAACGGAGGCCGCCCACTCTCTCTTTCTCTACTTGATGTTCTCTCTGCGTGTGCCCCTCTTCGTTGTGAATGCCGTGATTTCCATCGCAGAATCTTTTCGCGGTTTCGACGGGACGGGAATTGTGCGACAAACCACAGATTACGAGTTGTTTGCAAACGTTTTCGAGAAAAATGACTCGGCGGTTCGCATGCCGGCAGAGTGAAATAACAGTCAGAAGCAACAATTGATCTTAATAGTGCTTCGGAGGAATATCGGCATCTTTATATAATACAGAATACTCCATCTATTACTGCATGCAACGAGCGACATTTTTACGCAACCATAAGTTCCCGATTTCGTCATAATAATGATTAATTTAAAAACACTCTGTATCGCGGGACGTTTTTGTAGTAATTAACCTTTACAGGACGGGAAAGCCATCTATATAATAGTGATGTTGAAATACTATCATATTTTAAGACAAAGAATACAATGAGAGAAATAACGAATTGTAATAAATCCTACTAAGGAAAAAGCTCTGTAAGATTTAAAAAATAGACCCCCCTCCTCCCCTCTATAGGTGAAATCAAAGTTCGCTTCGACTTCTTTTTACTTAATTAGACGCATATTGCGTATCTACATATTTCAAAGTATTCAAAATTCACCGACATAGTCATCGAAGAACATGGGAAAGACCAGAGAGAGATTGATAAATTCTGCGTTTCTTTTATCACTAGCGGTCGAAGTAAGCCCCCTCCCCCTCCCCCCCTCGGACCCCTCGTGGGAGCCGCGTCGGCACTCATCCCATTTCCTTGATAATTCCCATAATGCTGTGGGCGGATATTCCAATAAAGGGGGAACAGCCCCTGGGTACAAAACACTGAAAGCGACGGACGGCCGCGATTCGTTAGGTTGCGCCACGATTCACGGGTTCGCGAGGATCGAGACAAATAAAGGCCGCAGGGAGAGTCGACGGCACTCCAGAGCCGGCTTACGTAT